>NC_041332.1:4304425-4309425 GCF_004354835.1 Perca flavescens
ATACACACTCGCACACACAGACACAGAGACACACACACACAGTCCACACACACACACACACAGAGACACACAGACACACACACATACACACTCGCACACACAGACACAGAGACACACACACACACAGTCACACACACACACACACACACAGAAATGCAGACAGACACAAACAGAGAGAGACATGCACACACACACACACACACACACACACACACACACACACACACACACACACACACACACACACACACACACACACACACACACACACACACACACACACACACACACACACACACACACACACACAAGTCCAGTTATGATACTACCAAATTGTCAGAGCTACTGCTTGTGCTTTTAAGCCCCCACGGGATAAATAAAGTTATTTGAATTGAATTAACCAGCCAATCAGTCCCAGATCTTATACTGTACTGCTGTGTGATTGGTGCATGAGTTTCACATTCTAACACCTGATTTGATGGCCCGGGCCGTGCGTCCAGGTGTACAAGCAGAAGCTGAAGCACGTCCTGTCCGAACACCACGACAACATCTCGGCGCTGAAGATGGGCGCCGTGGCGACCACCTCGCTGATCCAGAACCAGCACACGGTGTCGGAGCTCGGCCTGCGCAGAGAAGTGCACGGCCTGCAGGCCGACTTCAGACACAACCAGGCCCACAACCAGAGCTGCATCCAGGACCTCAAGCTGGTGAGTCTCTTGTCTTTATCGCCTGTAATCAGAGGTGGAATCTAACTAAGTACATGTACTCCAGTACTGTACTCAAGTACCAAATGTTGAGGTACTTTACTTGAGTTTTTTTTTTTTTTTTCGTGCCACTTTCTACTTCTACTCCGCTACATGTCAGAGAGAAATATTGGACTTTTTGAAACTAGCTGACAATATAACGGCCTACAAGTCCAGCTGAGATGATCAGACCATTAAACACACAAGTGGTTGGAGAGAAAGGAAGGAAGAAAGAAAGACAGATGGAAAGAAAGACAGAAAGATGGAAGGAAAGAGAGACAGAAAGAAAGAAAGAAAGATGGGAAGAAAGAAAAGAACTTTTTGGACAGTTTCCACTTTCTACAATGGGAGGATTGTTCTTCACTTTTAATACTTGAACTACATTTTCCTGATTATACTTACACACTTTTACTTGTACCAGAGTATTGTTACAGTGGGGTATTAGTACTTTAGCTTGTACCAGAGTATTGTTACAGTATGGTAATAGTACTCTAACTGCAGTACAGGATGTGAATACTACTTCCAGCGCTGCTCTGTGACAGAAGACGTGTCTCCTTTTGATTCTCCCCAGAAACACCAGGTGGAGTTAATGGAGCTGGCCAACGACTACGACCGAAGAATCAGAGGTGAAGAATCCGAAATCTACGATCATTTCTCATATATACTACACCTTAATCACCTCTATATACTGCACCTTAATCACCTCTATATACTGCACCTTAATCACCTCTATATACTGCACCTTAATCACCTCTATATACTGCACCTTAATCACTGCTATATACTGCACCTTAATCACCTCTATATACTGCACCTAATCACCGCTATATACTGCACCTTAATCACCTCTATATACTACACCTTAATCACCTCTATATACTGCACCTTAATCACCTCTATATACTACACCTTAATCACCTCTATATACTGCACCTTAATCACCTCTATATACTACACCTTAATCACCTCTATATACTGCACCTTAATCACCTCTATATACTGCACCTTAATCACCTCTATATACTACACCTTAATCACCTCTATATACTACACCTTAATCACCTCTATATACTACACCTTAATCACCTCTATATACTGCACCTTAATCACCTCTATATACTACACCTTAATCACCTCTATATACTGCACCTTAATCACCTCTATATACTACACCTTAATCACCTCTATATACTGCACCTTAATCACCTCTATATACTGAACCTTAATCACCTCTATATACTACACCTTAATCACCTATATATACTGCACCTTAATCACCTCTATATACTACACCTTAATCACCTATATATACTGCACCTTAATCACCTCTATATACTGTACCTTAATCATCTCTATATACTACACCTTAATGACCTCTATATACTACACCTTAATCACCTCTATATACTATACTACACCTTAATCACCTCTATATACTGCACCTTAATCACCTCTATATACTGCACCTTAATCACCTCTATATACTGCACCTTAATCACCTCTATATACTACACCTTAATCACCTCTATATACTGCACCTTAATCACCTCTATATACTGCACCTTAATCACCTCTATATACTACACCTTAATCACCTATATATACTGCACCTTAATCACCTCTATATACTACACCTTAATCACCTCTATATACTGTACCTTAATCATCTCTATAATCATCTCTATATACTACACCTTAATCACCTCTATATACTACACCTTAATCACCTCTATATACTATACTACACCTTAATCACCTCTATATACTGCACCTTAATCACCTCTATATACTATACTACACCTTAATCACCTCTATATACTACACCTTAATCACCTCTATATACTGCACCTTAATCACCTCTATATACTACACCTTAATCACCTCTATATACTGTACCTTAATCATCTCTATATACTACACCTTAATCACCTCTATATACTACACCTTAATCACCTCTATATACTATACTACACCTTAATCACCTCTATATACTGCACCTTAATCACCTCTATATACTATACTACACCTTAATCACCTCTATATACTACACCTTAATCACCTCTATATACTGCACCTTAATCACCTCTATATACTGCACCTTAATCACCTCTATATACTATACTACACCTTAATCACCTCTATATACTGCACCTTAATCACCTCTATATACTATACTACACCTTAATCACCTCTATATACTACACCTTAATCACCTCTATATACTACACCTTAATCACCTCTATATACTGTACCTTAATCACCTCTATATACTATACTACACCTTAATCACCTCTATATACTGCACCTTAATCACCTCTATATACTACACCTTAATCACCTCTATATACTGTACCTTAATCACCTCTATATACTATACTACACCTTAATCACCTCTATATACTGCACCTTAATCACCTCTATATACTGCACCTTAATCACCTCTATATACTACACCTTAATCACCTCTATATACTGCACCTTAATCACCTCTATATACTACACCTTAATCACCTCTATATACTACACCTTAATCACCTCTATATACTGCACCTTAATCACCTCTATATACTGCACCTTAATCACCTCTATATACTGCACCTTAATCACCTCTATATACTACACCTTAATCACCTCTATATACAGTACCTTAATCACCTCTATATACTACACCTATACCACAATAAAGCCCTGAGGCTTATTTCCATTGTGGTCCCAAGGGGAAGGGGGGGTGAGCAAGTGGCAGCAGGTCAAGCATCAATCATCACAAACCATACATACATTAAATAGATACATAAAACATTACAGTAATAAATCCTCATACTACCATTGGCATCTGAGCCCTTTTTTCAGTGCCCGCTTAAAACCTGCTAAACTTCTGACCATCTTTAGATTTCCTGGCAACCTGTTCCACAGGCTTGTTGCTACATACAGAAAGGACTCCTTACCTAAATTACTCTTAAATCTAGGAGGTACAAAATCAGTAGAACTTCCCTTGGTGGAGTGTCTGTGAACATCTCTTACTCTGTTAAAATAATTTATTAAATATTGTCCTTTACATTAATCTCATTATCTCCAACTAAAACCTTAAAACCCGGGGATCTTTTCAGTTTTATCTTTGACCCAAAGAGTATGGCTTCCGTTTTCCCTAAGTGAAGCGATAGCCTATTGTCACACATCCACTTACTGACATTCAATAATTCTACACTAAGAGTTCTTTCGACTATGTTCTTATCTTTATGAGAAACCAATAATGCAGAATCATCTGCATATAAAAAAAGTTCACATGAACATACAGACTTAAGGTCATTAATATATAGAAGGAAAAAAAGTGGACCCAAGACACTCCCTTGCGGGACCCCACAGTCTATGCATAGTGGTTGAGACATTGTTCCCCCAATGTCCACCACCTGCTTCCTATCCTTCAAATAAGACCTCACCCATCTGACTAAGTCATTAAAACCAATGGCTTTTAATTTGCGTACCAAAATGCCATGGTCAACGGTATCAAAGGCCTTCTGTAGGTCTAACATTACCATACCACAACAATGCCCTTTATCTACCTCCCTCCTGATGTAGTCAGTCAGATACAGTAAACAAGTGTCAGTGGAATGTGACTTACGAAAGCCAGACTGGAACTCATAAAGTAGATTGTGTGATACTAGATACTTGTCAATCTGTTCAAAAATAATCTTTTCCATTATCTTTGACAGACTACACAGAATAGAAACAGGTCTATAGTTTCCATGGTCTAATTTACTCCCTTTCTTATAAAGTGGAATCACTCTGGCAAGCTTAAAATCATTGGGGAAATGTCCTTGCTCTATAGACATGTTAATGATATGAGTGATACATGGGGTGATAACCTCAGCAGCATCTCTTAAAAATCTAGAAGGAATATTGTCAAAGCCAGTGACTTTCAAGCTATTTAAATTTTTAAGTTTCTCAAGTACAACTGCCTCTGACACCTTTTCAAAAGAAAAGCCATCTGCTTTAACCTCTTGCTGAGAATAAAAGTCAAAGATGTGACTTTCACCGTACTACTCTGACTGCTCAGGTAGCTTTTCCACCAGTTTACTAGCAACTGATGAGAAGTAGTTGTTAAAACTATCTGCCACTGTCATCTTTTCTGCTGTAACTTTATTCCCCAGATCAAGAGTTATGCTACTGGTTTTTGTTTTCAACCTGTTGCTGTAGCCAAGCTGCTTGAGGGACTTCCATAATTTACGTGAATCATTTCTATATTCCACAATTTTCTCA
>NC_041332.1:4311925-4319425 GCF_004354835.1 Perca flavescens
TGTCTCTCTATATATATTTGTGTGTGTGTGTCTCTCTATATATATTTATGCGCCGTGTGTGTGTGTGTGTGTGTGTGTGTGTGTGTGTGTGTGTGTGTGTGTGTGTGTGTGTGTGTGTGTGTGTGTGTGTGTGTGCGTGCGTGCGTGCGTGCGTGCGCGCGCGCGTGCGTGCGTGCGTGTGTGTGTGTGTCAGGAGGAACTTGCGGAGGCGACCAAGCGGCAGGCGCGAGTGGACCGAGAGGTCTCGGCAGCCGAGCAGGAGAACAAGCGTCTGAGCGCGTCTCTGCAGGACGTCCGGCGGAAGCTGCCCGAGCTCCGCAAACAGCTGGACGACTACAACCAGGCCAAGGCCAAGATGGCGGTGCGTTCAGAAAGCGACTTTAAGCGTCTCAATCTTAACCCTCCTGGTGTCCTCGGGTCAAATGGGACCCATTTTCAAGGCAAGGCAGCTTTATTTATATAGCACATTCCAGCAACAGGGCAATTCAAAGTGCTTTACATAAAACATTAAAGAGCAGTTGGAAAACAATTAAAAAACAATAATAACCAAATTAAAAACATTAAAAGACAAGAATAAAATTAAGAATAAAAGTTACAGTGCAGTATAAGAAATTAAAGTTAATAAAATAGATTATTTAAAGAAAAGCAACATCAAAAAGATAGGTCTTTAGCTTAGATTTCAAAGAACTGAGAGTTGCAGCGGACCTACAGGTTTCTGGGAGTTTGTTCCAGATATGTGGAGCATAAAAACTGAACGCTGCTTCCCCCTGTTTAGTTCTGACTCTGGAGACAACAAGTAGACCTGTCCCAGACCACCTGAGAGGTCTGGGTGGGTCATAGTGTAGTAGACCTGTCCCAGACCACCTGAGAGGTCTGGGGGGGTCATAGTGTAGTAGACCTGTCCCAGACCACCTGAGAGGTCTGGGGGGGTCATAGTGTAGTAGCAGATCAGAAATGTATTTTGGCCCTAAACCGTTTAGTGATTTATAAACCAGTAAAAGTATTTTGAAATCAATTCTTTGAGGCACTGGAAGCCAGCGTAGAGACTTCAGTACTGGAGTGATGTGATCCACTTTCTTGGTTTTAGTGAGGACTCGAGCAGCAGCGTTCTGAATCAGCTGCAGCTGTCTGATTGATTTTTGAGGGAGACCTGTAAAGACACCGTTACAGTAGTCAAGTCTACTGAAGATAAAAGCATGGACAAGTTTTTCCAGATCCTGCTGAGACATAAGTCCTTTAACCCTTGATATATTTTTAAGGTGATAATAGGCTGATTTTTTAATTATGTTAATGTGGCTTTTAAAATTCAGGTCCGAGTCCATGACTACACCAAGATTTCTTGCTTTGTCTGTTGTTTTTAACATTGTCGTTTGAAGCTGAGCGCTGACTTTCAATCGTTCCTCTTTTGCTCCAAAAACAACCACCTCTGTTTTTTCTTCGTTTAATTTAAGAAAGTTCTGGCACATCCAATCATTAATCTGTTCAATGCACATATTTAATTGTTGTATTGGGCTATAGTTCCCTGGCGATAAGGTTATGTAAATTTGTGTGTCATCCGCATAACTATGGTAACTTATTTAGTTGTTTTCCATAATCTGAGCCAGTGGAAGCATGTAGATGTTGAACAGAAAAGGCCCCAGAACTGAGCCTTGGGGAACTCCGCATGTCATATTTGTATGCTCAGATGTATAATTACCTATAGACACAAAGTAGTCCCTATTCTTTAAATAGGATTCAAACCACTTTAGTACTGAGCCAGAAAGACCAACACAGTTTTCCAATCGGTCAGTGCTAGGCACTGCTAGACACTGCTAGGCACTGTTAGACCCTGTTAGGCACTGCTAGGCACTGTTAGGCACTGCTAGGCACTGCTAGACACTGCTAGGCACTGTTAGACACTGCTAGACACTGCTAGGATCTCCTAGACACTGCTAGACACTGTTAGACACTGCTAGGCACTGTTAGACCCTGTTAGGCACTGCTAGGCCCTGCTAGGCACTGCTAGACACTGCTAGACACTGCTAGGCACTGCTAGACCCTGTTAGGCACTGCTAGGCCCTGTTAGGCACTGCTAGACACTGCTAGGATCTCCTAGACACTGCTAGACACTGTTAGACACTGCTAGGCACTGTTAGACCCTGTTAGGCACTGCTAGGCCCTGCTAGGCACTGCTAGACACTGCTAGACACTGCTAGGCACTGCTAGACCCTGTTAGGCACTGCTAGGCCCTGTTAGGCACTGCTAGGCACTGCTAGACACTGCTAGGCACTGTTAGGCACTGCTAGACACTGCTAGACACTGCTAGGCACTGCTAGACACTGCTAGGCACTGTTAGGCACTGCTAGGCACTGCTAGACACTGCTAGGCACTGCTAGGCACTGTTAGACCCTGTTAGACCCTGTTAGGCACTGCTAGGCCCTGTTAGGCACTGCTAGACACTGCTAGGCACTGTTAGGCACTGCTAGGCACTGCTGGACACTGCTAGGCACTGTTAGGAACTGTTAGGCACTGTTAGGCACTGTTAGGCACTGCTGGACACTGCTGGACACTGCTAGGCACCGTTAGGCACTGTTAGACACTGTTAGGAACTGTTAGGCACTGCTAGGCCCTGCTAGGCACTGTTAGGAACTGCTAGAAACTGCTAGGCCTTGTTAGGCACTGTTAGACACTGCTAGACACTGTTAGACACTGCTAGACACTGCTAGACACTGCTAGACACTGCTAGACACTGCTAGGCACTGTTAGGCACTGTTAGGCACTGCTAGGCACTGCTAGGCGCTGCTAGGCACTGTTAGGCGCTGCTAGGCACTGCTAGACACTGTTAGACACTGCTAGACACTGTAAGGCCCTGTTAGGCACTGCTAGACACTGTTAGGCACTGTTAGGCCCTGTTAGGCACTGTTAGGCACTGTTAGGCACTGTTAGGCACTGCTAGGCACTGGTAGACACTGTAAGGCCCTGTTAGGCACTGCTAGGCACTGTTAGGCACTGTTAGGCACTGCTAGTTACAGTAGTCAAGTCTACCGAAGATAAAAGCATGGTCTACCAGTGTTAGGCACTGCTAGGCACTGCTAGACACTGTTAGGCACTGCTAGACACTGCTAGACACTGTTAGGCACTGCTAGACACTGCTAGACACTGTTAGGCACTGCTAGACACTGTTAGACACTGCTAGGCACTGTTAGGCACTGCTAGGCACTGCTAGACCCTGTTAGGCCCTGTTAGGCACTGCTAGGCCCTGTTAGGCCCTGTTAGGCACTGTTAGGCACTGCTAGGCCCTGTTAGGCACTGCTAGGCACTGTTAGGCGCTGTTAGGCACTGCTAGACGCTTCTAGGCACTGCTAGACACTGTTAGGCACTGCTAGGCACTGTTAGGCCCTGTTAGGCACTGGTAGACACTGCTAGACACTGTAAGGCCCTGTTAGGCACTGCTAGACACTGTTAGGCAGTGCTAGGCCCTGTTAGGCACTGCTAGACACTGCTAGACACTGTTAGGCACTGTTAGGCACTGCTAGGTACTGTTAGGCACTGCTAGGCCCTGTTAGGCACTGCTAGGCCCTGTTAGGCACTGCTAGGCCCTGTTACGCCCTGCTAGACACTGCTAGGCACTGCTAGACACTGTTAGGCACTGCTAGACCCTGTTAGGCCCTGTTAGGCACTGCTAGGCCCTGCTAGGCAGTGCTAGGCCCTGTTAGGCACTGTTAGGCACTGCTAGGCCCTGTTAGGCACTGCTAGGCACTGTTAGGCACTGCTAGGCACTGTTAGGCGCTGTTAGGCACTGCTAGACGCTGCTAGGCACTGCTAGACACTGTTAGGCACTGCTAGGCACTGTTAGGCCCTGGTAGACACTGCTAGACACTGTTAGACACTGTTAGGCACTGTTAGGCACTGTTAGGCCCTGGTAGACACTGCTAGACACTGTAAGGCCCTGTTAGGCACTGCTAGACACTGTTAGGCAGTGCTAGGCCCTGTTAGGCACTGCTAGGTACTGTTAGGCACTGCTAGGCCCTGTTAGGCACTGCTAGGCCCTGTTAGGCACTGCTAGGCCCTGTTAGGCCCTGTTAGGCCCTGCTAGACACTGCTAGGCACTGTTAGGCACTGCTAGGCACTGCTAGACCCTGTTAGGCCCTAGGCACTGTTAGGCACTGCTAGGCACTGTTAGGGCCCTGTTAGGCACTGCTAGACACTGTAGGCCCTGTTAGGCACTGTTAGGCCCTGTTAGGCACTGCTAGGCCCTGTTAGGCACTGCTAGGCACTGTAGACAGGCACTGCTAGGCACTGTTAGGCTAGGCCCTGTTAGGCACTGGTAGGACACTGCTAGACACTGACACTAAGGCCCTGTTAGGCACTGCTAGACACTGTTAGACACTGTTAGGCCCTGCTAGGCACTGCTAGACACTGCTAGACACTGTTAGACACTGCTAGGCACTGTTAGGCACTGCTAGGCACTACTAGGCACTGCTAGACACTGGACACTGCTAGGCACCTGCTGGGCCCTGCTAGGCCCTGTTAGGCTAGACCTGTTAGGCACTGTTTAGGCACTGTTAGGCACTGTTAGGCACTGCTAGGCACTGTTAGACACTGTTAGGCCCTGTTAGGCACTGCTAGACACTGTTAGGCACTGTTAGGCACTGCTAGGCCCATTTAGGCACTGCTAGGCACTGTTAGGCACTGCTAGGCACTGCTAGTTACAGGCACTACCAGTGTTAGGCACTGCTAGGACACTAGACACTAGACACTGCTAGACACTGCTAGTGTTGGGCACTGCTAGGCACTGTTAGGCACTGCTAGGCACTGTTAGGCACTGCTAGGCACTGCTAGGACTGCTAGGCACTGCTAGACACTGTAAGGCCCTGTTAGGCACTGCTAGACACTGTTAGGCACTGTTAGGCCACTGCTTGGGCACTGTTAGACACTGTTAGGCACTGCTAGGCACTGGTAGACACTGTAGACAGGCCCTGTTAGGCACTGCTAGACACTGTTAGGCCCTGTTAGACACTGCTAGGCCCACTTTAGGCACTGCTAGGCACTGTTAGGCACTGCTAGGCACTGTTAGGCACTGCTAGGTTACAGTAGGCAGTCAAGTGGGCCCTGTTAGGCACTGAAGCCCTAAAGGCATGGTAGGCCCTGTTAGGCACTGTTAGGCACTAGGCCCTGTTAGGCACTGCTAGGCACTGTTAGGCACTGCTAGGCACTGTTAGGCACTGCACTGGCACTGCTAGACACTGTTAGGCACTGCTAGGCACTGCTAGACACTGCTAGACACTAGGCCCTGTTAGGCACTGCTAGACACTGTTAGACACTGTTAGGCACTGCTAGGCACTGTTAGGCCCTGGTAGACACTGCTAGACACTGTAAGGCCCTGTTAGGCACTGCTAGACACTGTTAGGCAGTGCTAGGGCCCTTAGGTTAGGCACTGTTAGGCACTGCTAGGTACTGTTAGGCACTGCTAGGCCCTGTTAGGCCCTGTTACGCCCTGCTAGACACTGCTAGGCACTGTTAGGCACTGCTAGGCACTGCTAGACCCTGTTAGGCCCTGTTAGGCACTGCTAGGCCCTGTTAGGCCCACTGCTAGGCCCTGTTAGGCACTGCTAGGCACTGTTAGGCACTGCTAGGCACTGTTAGGCCCTGTTACGCCCTGCTAGACACTGCTAGACACTGTTAGGCACTGTTAGACACTGCTAGGCACTGCTAGACACTGTTAGACACTTCTAGACACTGTTAGGCCCTGCTAGACACTGCTAGGCACTGCTAGACACTGTTAGGCCCTGTTAGGCACTGCTAGGCCCTGTTAGGCCCTGTTACGCCCTGCTAGACACTGCTAGGCACTGCTAGACACTGTTAGGCCCTGGACACTAGTGGTGTGTCTCAGCAGAGCCATCCAGCGGTAGGGGGGTTTAAACATAAACATGAACCACTTTCTTACATGAATATTTTTGAAGGTAAAAAAAACCAAATCAATAGTTTTGCAAAATAAAATATCACAATACTTTTTTTCTTACACCCCTACTCTTCACAAGTAAAATAAATGATCAGTTCACTACTTTTATTAAATTTGGGGGATTTATTTAATGTTATAGCATATGGAGAGAAAATAATTATAAAAGAACGTGAAAAGAATCGCAGCAAAGATATAAAAAAAATACTTCAGAAAAAGTGTAAAAAAAAATATTTGGAAAAAAGTGATAAAAACATTTAGGAAAAGCAAAAAAACAAACAAAAAACATTTAATTTAAAATGTTGACCCAGAAAAACAAAAGGTTGCATGGTCGACGGTAAGACAACACGAGGCTGAACGCTCGTACGTCACTTTTTGTAAATGTTCGTGCGTAAATTTGTTTATTTTCTGGAGATTTTAGTTTTTCTGCATCAGTTTTCTGAGCTTAAAAGGACTTTTTAAGTCCTTTGTTCAGTTTCCACATCTGTTTGATGACCCTGGGATAAGGTTACTGATCAGCTTTTTTCGATTCTTTTGAAGCATTTTTGTCACTTTTTTCCAACACTTTTTTTTTTAACTCATGGTCAGTAAACCTAATGTTCTGTATATGACATTATAGCTAACTTCTGAGTTAAAAAAAAAAAAAAAAAAAAAAAGCAGAAGTTATGAATTATTTCGACTTATAGTTAAGATCGGAGGATGTTTATGTCAAAGATACTGTTTTGAGTCCATTTAAACAATTATTTTTTGGGGGAAATTTGGTTGAAAGAAACCCATATTTCTGATATAAATAAACTTTAGAAATGGGTCAAATTTGACCCGAGGAAAAACAATGTATCTTGCTCTGTCAAGCGGCAAAAAGGGCTTTTGAGTAGCCCGTACTGGGGTAAACGCTATGTTATCAGTCAGGGGGGAAAGGACTGTTTTCCCCGACGGTGACTCCGCCCCCCCCAAGCCACGCCCCCCCCAGCTATGACGAGTCACCGACCATGTGTATACCCACAGTAACGACTAACTGCTGATCTTGTGTGTGACAGACGAGCCGAGCTCGAGTGAAGGTGGCTGAGAAGGAGCTGAGAGATCTGACGGTGGAGCACGAGCTGCTGCTGCAGGCAGCACAGAAGGTCAGCTGTGTGTGTGTGTGTGTGTGTGTGTCTCTGCGTCTCTTTGTGTGTGTGTGTGTGTGTGTGTGTGTGTGTGTGTGTGTGTGTGTGTTGTGTGTGTGTGTGTCTCTGCGTCTCTTTGTGTGTGTGTCTGTGTCTCTTTGTGTGTGTCTGTGTCTCTTTGTGTGTGTGTGTCTGCGTCTCTTTGTGTGTGTGTGTCTGCGTCTCTTTGTGTGTGTGTGTGTCTCTCTGCGTCTCTTTTGTGTGTGTGTGTGTGTGTCTGTGTCTCTTTGTGCGTCTCTTTGTGTGTGTCTGTGTCTCTTTGTGTGTGTGTCTGTGTCTCTTTGTGTGTGTGTCTCTGCGTCTCTTTGTGTGTGTGTCTGT
This sequence comes from Perca flavescens, assembly GCF_004354835.1. Classification (NCBI taxonomy): domain Eukaryota; kingdom Metazoa; phylum Chordata; class Actinopteri; order Perciformes; family Percidae; genus Perca; species Perca flavescens. Next base: position 4,319,351 of record NC_041332.1, read on the forward strand.
GTCTCTTTGTGTGTGGGTGTGTCTCTGCGTCTCTTTGTGTGTGTGTCTCTGCGTCTCTTTGTGTGTGTCTGTGTC
>NC_041332.1:4321925-4371925 GCF_004354835.1 Perca flavescens
GTGTGTCATTAAACACACAACAGTCTGGATCCTTTACTCTTTCTACAACAGGAGGATTCTTGTTTACTTTTAATACTTTAACTACATTTTCCTGATGATACTTACACACTTTTACCGAAGGAACATTTTCTTGAGGGAGTCACCCCTAACCCCCCCCCCCAAAAAAGAAAAAAGTGCACATACCGTATTCTTCGGACTATAAGTCGCTCCGGAGTATAAGTCGCATCAGTCAAAAAATGCGTCGTGAAGAGGAAAAAAAACGTATATGAGTCGCACCGAACTATAAGTCGCATTTATTTAGATTATAAATACAAGAGTTATTCAACTACACAATAGGACACAGATCAACAGGCTGAATACGGTAGGTGTCCGGTATGTTACTGTAACACATGAAGAGTTATTCAACACAGAACAACTAGCTAGCAGGGCGTGGAGCGTGGAGGTATTAAAAGGCGTGGAGACCTAACTGCACCGTGAACGAGCCCCTCCAGACTCCTTCCTCCTCCTCTGGCCATCTAGCTTTCAGATTAGCCGATTAGCTTTCTCTGATTTCTTCACTGCAGTAAGAGTCACCTTTTCTCCAGTCTCCCTCATAAGTTTCTCCCTCATTTCAAACTCTCTTTCTGCTGCTCGATTACCGTTTTCGGGGCTGCATATTTTACTACCTGCAGTTTATCTCTTTTCTTTCTCAGTTGTCTTTAGCAGCAGCGTTCTAGTTGTCCCAAGCCTAGAGCGCCCTCTCTCGGCTGTAGACGGTAATGTTTTCAGTATGAATTAACATGTAAAAACATGTTAAATTATATATATATTTTGATATATAAGTCGCACCTGACTATAAGTCGCAGGACCAGCCAAAGTAGGACAAAAAAGTGCGACTTGTAGTCCGGAAAATCCGGTAAGTCCTCCCCCAACCCCCTGGAGAACCCTGTGGTTGTGCGTGTGTTCAGGTCCAGCAGGAGCGGGACCAGCTGCTGAGGTCGCAGACCGAGGCCATCCTGGAGGTGCAGCAGAAGAGCGGACTGAAGGAGCTGCTGCTGGAGCGGAAGCTGGCGGCGCTGACGGAGATCGTGGAGAAGAAGGAGGCGCAGCTCAGCGTCGCCCTGTCGGCCTCCAACCTCGACCAGACCGCCGGCGCCGCCGCCGCAAACAAACTCGAGGTTTGGTTTTTAGTTTTACATCCACGTCTCTTTAAGGTGGATTCAGACAGGGACAGATACAAAAAAAAACATCGTCTGGTGTGTGTATCGCAGTGTTTTTAGCCGAAGCTCATCTCGACACTCAGTCCCTAGTCGGGCTTTTGGTCACAAATAAAAATACAGATTTACATGATTATCAAAAAATACAATAAAGATACAATAAAAAGAAATGAAAATGGAAGGAAAGTATACAATGAGAGCACCGTGTAAAAACTAAATACGAGAGCAAGATTGTTCCCCTCTATTAGCCAAAATTTGGTATTTGGTGGCAGAAAGTTCCATAATTTTGCCCCTTTTACTGAAAATGCAGTTTGGGCAAATGATGTTCTACGGAAAGGGGATGCTACTGTTGCCTTTTAACGCTGCTCGGGTGATGGTTCCGGTACCACTACCGCCGTTTTATGTCATGTTAAAACGTGCATTAAAAAAGAAATGGGTCGAAATCGGGCGCCTGGTTAGCTCACCTGGTAGAGTTAAAGTTTTTGACGTCACACACACACATAAACAACAATGGCGACCCCGCCCTCCCCCCCCGTTGATGCTGTACAGACGCCGTTTATTAACAGTGATAAGTAGAAATAAAAAGACATAAATAGGCAACGTAAAGTAACCTAGATGGCTAACGTCAACGTTAGGTAGCCGCTAGCTAACGGTAGCTAAAGGGTTTGTGGTGACTTTGCCTGGAACGCTACCAACTCGTGAGTCGTGACTTGAAGTCGTAACTTACGGGCTAAAAACTGTGTCTGGAACACAGCATTATTACGGGACTTTCTTGCAACGAAAATGTGGGGATTATGAAATCATGAAAGCAAAATATTTTGCGCGGAAATCGGCAATCTATGCGGCGATTGTGCGACGTATTTTCAAAATATGCAGACTTTGGCTGATTATGCGTTGAATTATGCGATCGCATACATACAGTACAGGCCAAAAGTTTGGACACACCTTCTCATTCAATGTGTTTCCTTTTTATTTTCATGACTATTTACATTGTAGATTCTCACTGAAGGCATCAAAACTATGAATGAACACATATGGAATTATGTACTTAACAAAAAGTGTGAAATAACTGAAAACATGTCTTATATTTTAGATTCTTCAAAGTAGCCACCCTTTGCTTTTTTTTGATAACTCTGCAAACCCTTGGTGTTCTCTCAATGAGCTTCATGAGGTAGTCACCTGAAATGGTTTTACCTTCACAGGTGTGCCTTGTCAGGGTTAATTAGTGGAATTATTTCCCTTATTAATAAAAAATCAAAGGGTGGCTACTTTGAAGAATCTAAAATATAAGACATGTTTTCAGTTATTTCACACTTTTTTGTTAAGTACATAATTCCATATGTGTTCATTCATAGTTTTGATGCCTTCAGTGAGAATCTACAATGTAAATAGTCATGAAAATAAAAAGGAAACACATTGAATGAGAAGGTGGGTCCAAACTTTTGGCCTGTACTGTACATTGCGTTTTTCTGGAGGGACTGGTTTATACACCATGGGGCAATGATGGAGGACTCGATTCTCTGGACTCGCACCCTGACGACTTGAGGATTTATGAAATCGGACCCGAGCATTCGTGCCTAACGCTAGCGGTTGTGGTCTTGCTACGTGTGACCCTGAAAAGACCCCCAGTCCTTACATATTATGACAGTCTTTAAGGTTACAGATGTGAGATGGTGTCAGACTTCCAGTGTACGGTAGGGCATTGGTCGACGAATATATTTCTTGATATTAAACCTGAAATGGTCCGGCCCCGGAGTATTTGTCTGAAATTTTAACTTTGCGGGAGCACAACCGGTCATTGCGTTCTTCAAATCAGCGAGTTTTAGAAGTGCCGAGGTCAAGGTATAAGGGGTGGGGGCGGGGGGGGTGGTCAGGCTTTTGCAGTTGCTGCTCCGAGACTCTGGAACAAGTTACCCCCCTAATATCCACACTACCACAGATGGAGCTCTTTTTAGGTCCAGGTTTTAGGTTTCTTGGTAACCTTTTCTGATTTGACTGTTTTCTATATTGTATGATACTGTATATGTTTCTGATGTTAAGCACTTTGGGTACCTGCTGGTTGTTGTAAAGTGGCTATATAAACACATTTTGGTTGATTGATTGATTGATATTTGTGCGTGAGCTTCGAGAACGAGAGTCTGAAAAGTGTTTTTCCCGCTCGTAGGAAATATTGGCGTCCAAACGCGTGTCCATCGACGCCTTGCAGAGTGACCTGGCTCGAGATTGTAAGGTCAGTTTGTGTCTTTAATTGTTCTGAGAGTAAAACCAAACTCACATTATTTAACGTTTACAGCCCTCGTGTGGTCTCCCCGTCGACCATGAACTCCTTGCGTCAAAATGTACTTTTTTTTTCGGCGCTCCTTTCTTTCAACGCGGCATCGTGACTTCATCTGTACGCTTTTTGAGCGGTAAGTGTGTACGTCTACAGCGGATGTAAACCTACGCCAGAACGTTACGTGTAACGCACATACGGCGCCATTGAGATCGGTCTTTTTTTTTTTCATTGTTTTTGTTTAAATTCATGGTCAATAAACCTAATTTTATATAAAAGTATAGCTAATTTTTTAGATTAAAAAAAACAAAAAAACAAATTATGACTTATTTTGACTAATAGTTAAGATCAGAAGATGTTGGGGAAAAAAAGGTGACAAAAAAATTAAAACAAAAAAAAAAACGCCAAAAAGTGACAAAAATATTGGAATAAAATCGACAAAAATGTCGAGAAAGAACGACAAAATGTTGAAATTTCAACCCAGAACAATCCAAAGTTTGCGGGTCGACTGGTAGACACCACGAGGGTTAGAAGGAGACTCCACGAAGGTGCGTAAGCGCACCCTTAGGCGTCGGCCGGTTGCCGTGCCGGTGGGCTGAGTGAAACCAGCGTGTGCTGTGGCCTGCAGGAGTACGACGGGCTGCTGCGGCGCTGCCAGGAGGAGCTGAAGGCCTCGGGGGGCCCCCTCAACCACTCCTCCTTCAGGCCCTCGGAGCACATCCTCGGGGGACGGACCTCTCCCGGACCGGCCTCCCAACACTGAACCCCTGAACACCTCCACCTGTTCCCTACGTTCACACACACACACACACACACACACTCCTACCTCTCCGTCCTGTATAAACTCAGCAACAACAACAAAAAGAAGAAACGCCCCTTTTTCAGGACACTGTATTTTAAAGATACTTAAAAATCCAAAATAACTTCAGAGATCTTCATTGTAAAGCGCACGTGTCAAACTCAGGCAGAGGTGTCAAGTGACGAAGTACAAATACTTCGTGACCTTACTTAAGTAGAAATTTTGGGTATCTATACAGACTAAGCAGACTTTTTACTTCTACTCCTTACATTCTCACGCAATTATCTGTACTTTCTACTCCTTGTATCAGACCTAGCTCTGACATTTCTGTTGTTCATGACACATGTCATTGCCCTCGGACCGGGTGCACTGCAAAACGTTAGCGTGCTGCTAGCGAGCGAAGTCAACTGAAATCAGCCAAAGCTGTGTACCTAAGACCGTGCAACTAAACAACAACTAAGTCTAATGTAAACAACCTTACTGTTGGGTTTAGCTGTTGTGCCTGCATTTGCCGCGGCTTTTTAAAATTGCTCTGCTGCTTCCGCAAAAATCAACCTACCCTCAAAGATTCGCTCTGATTGGATCTCTTCCCAACTTGTCCCACAAAAAAAAAAAAAAAAAAAAAAAAAAAAAAAAAAAAGTGGTTCTGATTGGTTCTCCATTTGTCCCTCCCTAACATTTGTCTCATTTTTATTTGTTGACTAAAGTGTCCGTTATTTTTCGTCATAGTCTTCATCAACGTAACCACTACTTTTACTTTACTTTACTAAATGTAGTTAATTAACCATCTGTAAAACTCCACAATTAATCCTGCAAAAGCACCACTTTAAATCTTGTGTTTACCATGAATGTGCTCAGAAGTTTCTTGGAAATGAGTAATTAAGCATGAATAAGCATAAAAAATGACTAATGGACTAAAGAAATCTTAGTCGACTGAGACCAAAACGAGCGATTAGTCGACTAATCGACCAAGAGGTGGCAGCACTATCGTTTTTGTTGCTTTTTTCAAAACAATTTGGGCACTTTTTCTTCTGTGATGGTTAAGAACAGTTTTGCTGACTTTTTTTTTAGGACTTTATGTCGAACAAACTGTGAGTGAGAAGACTATATACGAGACATGCAATAATACAGTCAAAAGATATTTCCCTTTTTGGATTAAATAAAATCACGTCAATAAACCCGTACATGTCTGGCCCCTCGGCGTGATTCTCTTTTTCCAGCGTGGCCCTCTGGGAAATTTGAGTTTGACACCCCTGTTGTAAAACGATGGTTTTTCATGTGTTATGGAAGTTTCCTTTGCAGCAGGGGGGGAAATTTCAGAGTTTGGTAAATTAAAACAAATAAGACAGACTGAGACTAAAATCAAGTTGGGTTTTTGTATTTTATTAAAAAAGATATATTTGCAAATAGGATCAACATGATTTCACAAAAGGCCACAGCCCAGTGTGGAGTCAGTTTCTCCAATGAGTGAACAGAACCACCAGGCTGATATGCATCTTCAGAGTGACAGCACACACACACTTGGATTATTATGACGCTACAATTTTGACAGGCAATCTGATACACGTGAAGACAATCAGAGAAATACAAGAGACATCTTGGAGTCATCTCACCTCCTCCTCCCTGTACGACTTTCACCCCCCAGTTACATCTTAACTGGCATGGGAGAACTAGAGATAGTTTTGGGGTGACCTTGTACCTTTATCGGTTCAGGCTAACAGAGCTCACATAATGTTCCAGACTGGATGTCTCACAAAGTTAGAAGATCAAAATCTGCATGTGGAAAATGAGATAGACTCTTTCAGCATTTGCGAGAGAAGTAAAGTACGAATTAAACCTAAAAATATAAGGAATTGTGCTTAAATGTAATTTTCCCATTACACATGCTTGTTCAATGAACCATAAACAATTAATGAACATGCACCTGTTGAACGGTGGAAAAGACCGACAGCTTAAGGGCGGTAGGCAATTAAGGTCACAGTTAAAAGAAAATTAAGAAGTAAAGAGACCTTTCTACGGACTCGGAAAAAACACCAAAAGAAAGAGGCCCCGGGTCCCTGCTGATGTGACGTCACAATGACAGCTCTATCTGGCGCGCCAGGATTTTGAGTGCGCAACAACACGCTTTTATTTTTTTAAATTTTTTTTTCCAGAAAGCATGGACGAGCTCGAGGGCAACGTGATGCCAGGACTCTCAGAGTCACTGCTAGTCTTGCATATCAAAAACACAAGATGAAACGAATAAAGACTATTTGAGAATTAAACCAAGTTTGGTCCTTGAGTATTCATTTACATTTGCAAATGCAGGAAAATTCACAGGTACCAGAGCACGACTGAAAGAGTCTTCCCAGAAACTAAAGTTCAGCACATCTTTATAGTAGAAACCCAGTTAAAGCCCCCCCTCTTCAGGATGTCTTTAGCAGGCCTTTAACAGTTGAAAAGACACTATAAACAGTCACATCATTTTACAACCTTCCCTTTGGCTCCTGTTCCTAACTTTAGACACAACACCTGTTTATCTCAGCTGCCAGGGACAGGAAGGATCCATCTTAAGAGACACAGTTCACATTTGTTTATGGCCTATTTCGACCCCTATCTGCCAAAACTAAAAACAGAATGAGAGACGGAGGTCCTTTTAACAAAAATAACTCCAACTGGGCTCCAAGGTTTACGATTTCAGCCGTTTCACTTCGAGTCTCTGAGTCTACACAGAATGTAAGAATATAAGAAAATCTTGCCATTACAGTCTCTAAACTCACCGGGGTTAAGAGGAGTTCTTTTATGGTGAATGAACGGCTTGATCCCACCAAGTAGCTCATCCAATCAGATCGAAGCATTGAAGGCAACGCTGCTGCCAGTTCTGCCGTTGTTTACCTTCTTCTTCTTGTCTGTAGAAATAGCAAAAGTCGGCAGCCTTTCCTCATTACCGCCACCGCTGTTCAGAAGACCGCACGCGCGGTAGTAGAAACAGTGTCACGGCGCTCGGCAGCAGCGAGTACACCGCACGTTTAAGACTCTGTTATAAAAGACTTTAGTGGTCCCCTAATACTGTATCTGAAGTCTCTTTTATATAGACCTTAGTGGTCCCCTAATACTGTATCTGAAGTCTCTTTTATATAGACCTTAGTGGTCCCCTAATACTGTATCTGAAGTCTCTTTTTATAGACCTTAGTGGTCCCTGTAATACTGTAACCTTAGTGGTCCCCTAATACTGTGGTCTCTTTTATATAGGCCTTAGTGGTCCCCTAATACTGTATCTGAAGTCTCTTTTTATAGACCCTTAGTGGTCCCCTAATACTGTATCTGAAGTCTCTTTTATATAGACCTTAGTGGTTAATACTGTATCTGACTCTTTTATATAGACCTTAGTGGTCCCCTAATACTATATCTGAAGTCTCTTTTATATAGACCTTAGTGGTCCCTAATACTGTATCTGAAGTCACTTTTATATAGACCTTAGTGGTCCCCTAATACTGTATCTGAAGTCTCTTTTATATAGACCTTAGTGGTCCCCTAATACTGTATCTGAAGTCTCTTTTATATAGACCTTAGTGGTCCCCTAATACTGTATCTGAAGTCTCTTTTATATAGACCTTAGTGGTCCCCTAATACTGTATCTGAAGTCTCTTTTATATAGGCCTTAGTGTTCCCTAATACTGTATCTGAAGTCTCTTTTATATAGACCTCAGTGGAAGTCTCTTTCCCAAAATTCAGCCTTGGTGCAGAATTACAGCCACTAGAGCCAGTCCCACAATGGGCTTTGAAATGCTATTGAGGAGGAGAGAGGGGTGGGGCAAGGTGGAGGGTGGGGGTGTGAAGAATGTTTTTGAAATGTTTGCTGACGGACTATTAATCAAATGGTATCGTTTGGACAGAGGAGGCCTAAAATATCATAAAATCCAGGCCATATATAAGCAGGTCAGTTAACAGCACACCGGTTTACAATTTGTAATTATGATACGGTGGAAAACTTTCCTTTCCAATATGTATATAATCATAATGTATTCTCTCGAAAAGTCTCTTATTATCAAATGTGTGTTTTATGTAAACTCCTCTTAGGAATTTCACCGTTCAATGTGAATTCCTGTGGGAATATTCTTAAATAAGGACATTTCTCATCCCGGTTCTGGCACAGCAAAGTGTCTCTAAGACTGACACTTAAGATTTAGGGCTCTACCACACAAGTGTCTTAGTTATTTTAAGACCGTCCAGCGCTCCGTTCGTTTAAACAGCAAATGCACCTGCGCCCATGGGTGTGCTGGTCTTACAGGGAGGTGTGTTCAGGTGCATTTTGCTATGTTGAGGCAGCGGGAAGTGATCGCACCATTGACCAAGAAAAACCTGGTCTAAAGTCAATAACGCAGCATTTCATTGTTCTTTTTTAATGTTAGAGTTAAGTTAGTCTTGCATTGCCAGACCCTCCTCCACAGAGCTGCAGAAGGAAGGTCTGGAGAGTCCACAGCATTCCTGGATGGGAGGAAAACGTGCTCTGTGTTTATTGGCATTTCTTTAAACCAATCACAATTGTCATGGGGGCGGGGCTAAGCTCCGGACGGAGCCACGGTGCCTCTGCTAAAATAGTCTCAGGAAGGAACTGGTTCTGGTGGAACATGTGGACCTTCAGAAGTAGTTTTAGTCACGCAACAGAAAACTCAGATTGGACAGATAGATGGACTAGTTAGCTGTTAGACAGACAGACCGACAGACAGACCGACCGACAGACAGACAGACAGACAGACAGACAGTCTAGCTAGCTGTAAGACAGACAGACAAACAGATAGTCTAGCTAGCTGTTTGGATTCACCCTGCAGAGATCTGAGGAGCAGTTAACCACAGTCCTCACAAATCCATACGTGAGATGATCTCTGTCTTTTAGTGTACGGTAGGAATAACTCACCAAGAAACTGAATAAGCATATTTCTCATTAAGTCAAAATATTCCTTTTAAACAGCTCTCGTTCACTTGGAAAAGAAAACGCACAGTCTGAATGTTTTGGTACATTCCTTTTATTGACATTCAATGTCAATAGTTTACATTGCATACAGGCATGTCGTATAGAAAAACTATGCACATTAACATTTACACTTTATATACACACACACACACACACACACACACACACACACACACACAGTATGGCTTATGTATGAAGCGAGCCAGCTGGTTGGCTGTTCACGTTGAGGCAAATTATACCTAGTGTCGAAAAACCCCGAATCCGTTTCCCTGTTTATGCAGCTGCTAGGACAACAGTGAGGCTCTGGAAGACTTCAGGATCCAGTCGCTTAGAAAGATTGATTTATTAGAAAACAAAAATTAAATCAGCTCTGAAATAAATGTTGCACAGTTACCGGCTCTAAGGGTAACTTAGCTTATTTCTTAACCTGGACCCTATTTTCCTATGTTTTAGTGTCTAAGTGACTCATGGGAATGACAATTTTTGAAATTGGTCCAGTATTAAGCGAGACGAAACAAGCTGCAATGTAACGTTAACGGGAAATTGTGCAGTGTCAGTTTGCGTCCACTAAAAGCTCTGTTTTTGCCGCTGACAGACTCATTATTCTTCCAACTGTCTGACAACATTATGGGATGGATCCCTACAGAGAGAGACCTTTTAGTTAAAGAGTAAGATCCTTTTAGTTTAACATGAAACAGCCCCGAAATCACCATCACCAAACTCCACCAGACTCCATGTAAATAATCAGTATTTTTATCATCGTAAAACACACTTCATTCAAAGTGGACAGAAACTAAATAAAACTACCAAAAGCCATCTTGGTTCATCTTTCCACTGTTCCAACCATCACCACTCTGGTTTGGTTAAAATAAACCCTTAATTCACCCATTTACATGTGGAGATATGCTGGTTCTATACACGCTAAAAGTCCTGATTATTTACATGGAGTCTGGTGGAGATATGCTGGTTCTATACACGCTAAAAGTCCCGATTATTTACATGGAGTCTGGTGGAGATATGCTGGTTCTATACACGCTAAAAGTCCCGATTATTTACATGGAGTCTGGTGGAGATATGCTGGTTCTATACACGCTAAAAGTCCCGATTATTTACATGGAGTCTGGTGGAGTTTGGTGATGGTGATTTCGGGGCTGTTTCATGTTAAACTAAAAGGATGTTAATCCTTAACTAAAATGTATATCTGTAGGGATCCATCCCATAATGTTGTCAGACACTTAAAATAATAATAATAATAATAATAATAATAATAATGAAAAAAACAACTAACAGGAAACAAACTGCTTATACTCAGAGAAGCTTTCAATAAAGTACATTACGTCTCCTAAATGCACCTTCCTAACTCCCAAAATGTCCTTTCAGGTGACACCAAAATGTGAGGATGAAACTGTATTTAGATTAAAGACATTTTGGCGGTCTGTGGCACTGTAAACCTCTTTTGGGATTACTCCACATTTGGGAATTTTGACAAGTTGACTTGTATCAACTCCTGCGTTGACCCATTAATAGCTTGGCACGGATATTAAGGAAATTACTTCGTAAAAAACCTTTCAGATGGCACAACTATCTTCATTATTTGTATTAAAAGTTGTTAATAGGTTATTTCTGTTTAATTTTTTTTTTCAGCCCGGACCCTATGTTCCTGTGTTTGTGTGTAAGTGACTGATGGGAGCAACAATCTTTAAACTGGTCCAGTATTAACCTTTAACGCTGTAACTGTCAACCACAGACCAGGCTGCAATGTAACCCTATGAGGTAAATGTGCATCGTCGATTTGGTCCACTAAAAGTGCAATTTTTGCCGCTGACAGACTCAGATTATTATTCTAAGTGTCTGACAACATTATGGAAAGGATCCCTACAGAGAAAAACCTTTAAAAACCTCTTTGAGACCTTTCTGGTTAACCAGAAACAGCTCTGAAGTCGCTAGCTCTAAACCCACCAGACTCCATTTAAAAAAACGATACTTTTAGCGCGTATAGAGCCAGCATATTTTCACATATAAATCAGTAAACTATGTGTTTATTTCAACCAAAACTAGAATTGTGGTGGTTGGAAAAGTGGAAAGACGACCCAAAACTGCTTTTTATGGTTTTATCTTGTTTCCGTTGACTGTGAATGAAGTGTGTTTTACGATGCTAAAATCACTGATTATTTACATGGAGTCTGGTGGGTTTAGCGAACGCAATTTCGCGGATGTTTTTGTTTAGAAAAAGGATCTTACTCTTTAACAGAAAGTTCGACCTCCTTAGAAATCCTTCCCATAATGTTGTCAGTAAATACAAGCTGGACAATTACTATTAACTCACATCGTAGCTTGTTTCTCTGCTGCTGACTGCAGAGATCTCTCTTAATACTGGACCAATGTCGAAGATTGTTGTTCCCATCAGTCACTTAGACACAAAAACACAGGGACATAGAAACATAGGGTCCAGGTTGGAAAAAACAGAAGTTATACCCTTTAAATGGGAACAGGGCTCACACAGATCAGTGGCATCGAGGTGTACTTCTTTGCATCATTTATTCAGTGAAACTGTTTTAATCATTTGTTTGATCTTAAAAAGTTGGAAAACCGTGTCCATCGGTGACAAAAATTCTTCTGTGTTTAATTTTACTGATACGCGAGATATAGTTTTACATTGAATTAAACATTTTGATTACATTTGCAAAGTGTTAAAAATGACCGAACAGCTTTACATCGACAGACTGAAAGTCAAGTCAGACTTCAAGCAATCATCAGGTGCACTTACGAACATTTAAAACGCACTTTTTCTTGCTGTAATCTTTCCTCGTGTTCATGCGGTTGTTTCCTGAGTTCTGTCTGTTCTTCTCTAAAGGCGCTGACGCACCAACCCGATCATCGGCCGTCTGGTCGGTGACTCCAGTCTGTTCGGTGTGTCCCGTGCCGTCGGCTTTAATTTGGGCCGATTTGACTCGTTGAATCGACCGGTGGGCAGTCGGACTCAATGACCAATCTGATCGGTGGAGTGCTAGCTCTCGACTAGCGAGTCAGTGCACTTACGTTAAAACACGTACCGGAAATGACGAGCGGGATGAGCGTGACAAACAAAATCTGAGGAAAATCTTTTCAAAGTGACCTTTTGTCGATCCGAAATGAAGACGGATTCAGCCACTTCAAATGTTTTCAGAAACACGTTTCGGTGAACTCTTTTCGTAAAATATGAGATCGTATTCCCGAACGGGCCGCCCATTATTGGTCTGGCTTTGAAATTCGGGAGAAGCCAGACCCACGTGACGCGTTCGTCATTTCAGTTTTAAATCTTTTTGGGCCGACAACACAGATCAGCACCGCCTGCCGTTTATAGAGACGTATTACGTCTCGCGCAGAACGTACGCTCAAGTCGGCGTCTCTTCGGTGTGTTCTGAGGCACTTTTTGGACCAACTCGGGGAGCCGAATCATCGGTCCGACTGGCTTTCCTGTCGTCGGGTTGGTGCGTCAGAGCCTTAACTACAAAGGGGTCACAGCGAGGGGCTCACACACTGTCTGAAAACTAATTATTTTTTGGACTTTAGCTTCAAAAACATGGGAGACATTAAGTCTCGGCCGTACTAATTCTCTCTCTCTCTCTCTCTCTCTCTCGTTAGTTTCTGGTTTCACTGTGATCTCTAGCTGCTCACAAACACACACACTGGTGTACAGTTTGTGTTCCAAGTTTATTTATATACCCGCGTATCCGTTTTCTGGGGCTGAAACGTCCCTGAACGAAAGGCTAACGTGACCGTACCTTCAACACAAACTGCTCCAAAGTGCCGCTGAAGTCCTCCTGGGATTCAAACCCGTTCTCCTGCCTGCCTGCGTCAACGCCTCGCTCAGCTCACCGACAAAGAATGAAAATTCAGGGTCCATCGAGTGATTGAACAGTTTTTTTTTTTTTTTTTTTCTCTTGATACATTGATTGCCAAGTCTGTAAAATGTCAGAAATGAGTGAAAAAATGTCCGTTATTTCTAGGGATGCACCGAAGGGGTTCTGGTTTCCACCGAACCCCGCGCTTGCACTCCGCGGGCTACGCTGGTCGACGTAACGACGGCGCCGTTGATTATGGGAAGGTGTTTACGTAGGTGGAGCGTTCAACGCAGCAGGCTGTGAGGAAGTGGACATGGATCTGGTGAGCAAAACAAGTTGTTTGGCAGAACTTTCAGTCTAAAGAAGACCATTCAAGTCCAGCTACATGTTCAATCTGTTCAATGCTGATTGGTCTGGTGGTGGCGAGGACCCTAAACTACACACAACATGGCCGCTGTTACAACATCTGGTATCAAACATCTGAAAGAATACGAGTTGTTCATGAAGGAATCTCCAGACAGCAGCCAGAATGCAGCAACTTCAGGTACGGCAAAGGAAGGACAGTCCCTGTTTACTTCATTCATGTGTTTACTGGGTTCATGGACTGAGGATGGGAGGAGGAGGCAGCACAATCTCAACCAGGGGATTCAGGATTCATCCAAAAACCCCCAAAACATTTTTTTGGATTCGGTGCATCCCTAATTCATAGCCGCACATCCTTTATCCTGGGGCTGAGTGCAAAGAAACGTCAGTGAACAAAAGGCTAACGTGACACACAATCGTTTTTTCCATCTTACTAAGTAGTTCCGTCTATAATCGGTCCCTCCAGAAAAACGCGATTATGCGATCGCATAATTCAACGCATAATCAGCCTAAAAAGTCTGCATATTTATGTGACTTTCGCCGCATACATTGCCAATTTCCGCGCAAAATATGTGGAGCTTGCATGATTTCATAATCCCCACATTTTCGTTGCTAAAAACTCCCATAATGCATCTTACCAGGAAGTTGAAAAATGTTGCGTTTACTTCACACTAGAGCAGCAATTTTCCCCTGTTGCCATGGGAACGATATGAAGTGACGTAATTAGGCGAAGTGAACCTCATCGAAAAGCAGGGTGTTGGAATCACTTTTTTTTTTTTTCCTCTTTTTCATCAAACTGCAGTTTTCTGTTTATTACGATATTAAAAAAACCCGGAGAGAAATAGCAAATCTTCACATTTAAGGAGCAGTGAACGAGTGAACGTTTGGGTATTTTTTTCCTCTGACAAATTACTTGTTTTTGCTGATGATTTAAATAAATCACCACATCGTCTATTCCCTCCACCGAGCAGCACAAGAAGGGGAATTGAACCCCCGAACCCGGGCAGGCTCAATGTTTTTTTGTTCTTTAAAAGAGCTGTGATGTACACGATGGAGTTTCCATAAATGTCTTGGCTGCATGTAAATATAATGTCATATAGCCACTTCGTGCCGTAGTTAAAGGAAACTCTTTAAAACAGAGTGCTTCATTCCCCTAGTGTAACATTCGTGATAACGTTTCTACGTGAACTTAAAGAGCCCGAACGGCATCCGACAGGGTTCTAGAGCGCCGTCTCCCAGGACGATGGGAGGCTGTCGAGGGAACGTAAGCGTGATTTATGCTTCTGCGTTAAGTCTACGCACGTAGGTACGAGGAGATGTGGACTCATGTCCTGGTTCTCCTTCCCCATCAACAACAGGAGATCACGGAGAGGGTTAACTCCTCCTGCTCCAGATCTCCCACCGTGGTTCTCTCACTAGGACTCTAGAGTCACTACTCACTCTGGAGATGATCACCATCACTCTCTCACTCACTCTACCACACACACACACACACACACACACACACAGAGAGACACACGCACACACAGGCGTGCAGAGATACACGCAGAGTCACATACACATGCACACACACACACACACACAGACAAACACACGTAGAGACACATACACATGCACACACACACGCAGACACATTGGCAGAGACACATGCACGCACACACACACACACACACACACACGCAGAGACACATACACATGTACGCACACACGCAGAGACACATGCACACACACACGCAGACACACACGCATGAGACACATGCACACACACACGCAGACACACACACGCAGAGACACATGCACACACACACACACGCAGAGACACATGCACACACACACACACACACACGCAGACACACACACGCAGAGACACATGCACACACACACAGACACGCAGAGACACATGCACACACACACACACACACACACGCAGAGACATACACATGCACACAGACATGCAGAAACACACACGCAGAGACACATACACATGCACGCGCACACACACACACGCAGACACACACAAACACACACGCAGAGACATACACATGCACAGACATGCAGAAACACACACACGCAGAGACACATACACATGCACGCACACACACGCAGACACACACACACACACACGCAGAGACATACACATGCACAGACATGCAGAAACACACACACGCAGAGACACATACACATGCACGCACACACATACGCAGACACACACACACAGACACACACACACACACACACACACACACACAGAGACACATACACATGCACGCACACACACACGTGATCAGACACACACACACACACACACACACACGCACACACACACACACACACACACACACACATGCACGCACACACACAAGCAGACACACACGTGATCAGACACACACACACACGCAGAGACACACACATGCACGCATACACATGCACGCGCAAACACACGTGCGGAGACACACGTGCGCGTACACACACGCAGAGACACACGTGCACACACACACACGCAGAGACACACACCTATTCTCTCAAGAATCAACGCTACAATCTACGAAGTCTAGACTTCAGGCCTGTTAGGTCGGCGACGGCGAGAGCTCCGCAGAACCATAAATCACGCTTGACCTGCAAGTTTTTTTGTTTTTTTGACCTTCTGAGGTGATTCCCCAGAGGAAAAGACCCCCCCAGAGGAAGACCCCCCCCCCAGAGGAAGAGGCCCCCCCAGAGGAAAAGGCACAAACAGTCTGTTGTTTTTTCCCTTTGGTCTGGAGAAAAAGGTGTTTTCCTCAGCCGGTGCCGTGGCTGCTGTAGTCGAAGACGCCCTTCTTGAAGAACGACGAGAACTCACAGACGGTGCGTTTGGTGAGATGGAAACCGCCGTCGACGTCGACGTCGGCGTCGGCTCGGAGAGGAGAGCTGGAGGACGACAGCATCACCCGGAACAAGTTCCTCAGGTAACGCTGCAGAAAGAAACAACAGCAGCAGCAGCAGCAGAGTTACACTTTACTGAGGGCTCTAACCTCTCCGGGACCACCGTCCCGTCAACGGGACACTTTGTGACTGTGGCGTCGCCGGAACCTCGATAAAACTTCCACTCATGAGCATTTTTATAACTTTAAAGCATTAAATCTTCCAAATATACAGCCATGCCTCTAATGATTAATTTAAGCCCACATACAAAGCATAAGATGATTTATAGCAGTTACACAACTGTTACAAAGTAACAGAAAATAAAACAATTCAGCCGTAGACTGCGCAGCTGGCCGTTAGAGCCGAGAGTGCATGCATACCTGTTGTCGTTGTCCTTTCAGCAACAAAGTGGTATTTTGCCCAAAACTTGATTTTCATAAATCCCCAAGAGTCCGAGGAAATGTAATATCCAAACTTTATATTCCAAAACAATCTCTTCGCCTCACGATGTTGACGTTTCTGGCCGAATCACAACGGAAAAACGCAAAACAGTTTTCCATTTCCGCACTTCAATCGCCGATAGCTTCGCTCCCCAGCTTCCTACATGATCGATGTGGGCGTCATCGTATTCCCGAGCTTCTACGCTTTCGATCGACATCTCATATTAGCCAATCTGTTCAGGTTTGCCTCTGATATGGCCAATGAAAGCGGACAAGCCGATGACACCATGTCAGGGACCACGTAGAGACGATCGACATTTGCACGGACCAGTAAGATTTAAATGCTATAAGACCCGTCTACCTTTTTAGCCAATGAGCAGACAATTCGAATGATACCAAATATGGGCATGACATTTTAACCCTGTATTGGCAGGAGCTCTGTCAAAGCAAAAACTTGGCCTATCATCAGAATATCACAGCCTATGGAATTTGTAATGACTTATTTCTATATATTTATGTATATAGTTATTTCTAGTATGTGTGGGATTGATGTGGGTGTGTTTGTGTATTTGAGAAGTTTTCTATTATGCATTTATTGGCTTTTTTCTTTGCACTTTTCAAATTAAAATAAGAAAAACAGACCGAAATTTCTGTAGAAACAAATTCATATAAAATCTTTTGGCTTCTTTTTTCTATAGTAAGCTGAGACATGTGGCTATGGCTTGGGTGTATCTGTATATCACCAGATGTGTTAACAGTATTGTATTTTAATCATTTAACAGATGTATGACTTGGACGGAAATAAAAAACCTACATTCTAGCCTCTGTAACTCTGTGTAAGTAAGGCCTAGACTCACCCTGACACTTGTAACAAAAAATTGAGTGTTTCCTTTCCAATGATGTCAGGCACACCCCAGAGTAGAGTATATGGGAGCTGTACCACTTTTAATTTGGGTATGTCGTTTAGACCAAAAAGCATGAAATTTCAGCTGAATCTTAAGAGGTTAATGTGTAAAATAAAACCGTAAATGAAATTGTCTCGCGAACTATGGGACTCAATTTTGCACCGCGTACATTCCTCAACAATATGCGCTAAACATGGCCTGATTCAGTGCGAGATTGTCCACCGTATTCATTGGACTAAGTTGACCCCCACATGTGAGCGGTGTCACTCATCACCTGCATCCTTGGCACACACACACACACACACACACACACACACACACACACACACACTCACTCACCACACACACACACACACACACTCACTCACTCACTCACTCACTCACTCACTCACTCGTGGTTTTGTCCAAATCTATACAAATACTGGTCCAAGGTCTTTAATATCCTATCAGATGTCTTGGAAGTGACAATTTCTCCCTCTCCTTTTACTGCTCTGTTTGGTGTCCTCCCTCCTTGTCTGCACACATGGAGGTTTCCCATCAACATAAATAAATATATAAATAAATATATTCTGATCCGATTACAGCAAAGACAACGTCGGCAGTGTTGACGGCAAAATAGGCTCCAGAATATTTCCTTCTGGATTGACAGGTGCAATATTAGAAAATCAATAATTATTATTATTTTTTAAATTACATTCATATATCTGCATTTATGTCAAAACCTCGAGACTTTCAAACATCAACATGTCATTTATTAATATGTATTTGTATCTAAACGACATATAAACATCTTTTCCAGTTCTATTCTGCCTGGAAACGCTTCCAACACGCTTGTGTGTCGCGTGAAAAAATAGGCTTGGGGCTCTTTAATGTGTAAATAAAAACTGTAAATGAAATCGTCTTGCCTCCAATTGATTCCGGCGTTCAGCGACCATTCGCTCGTCTCGGTTTCCAAACAGTTTCTTGGGAGGGAACTCGAGAGCCGCCAGCTGAAGCAGAGACATCGGACATTTTTTTTTTGTGACATTATACAAAACGCCCACAGCTGAGCCCGAGGCTTGTCCCCCGGGCAAAAATGTCTCAACACACCAAATAGTTGCCAAAGGGGGTTATCAAACGTCTCACCTCTGGATATTTTAACTTGAGGCTCTTGTGCATTTCCAGGAAGCGACTGTAACGTCTGAACACGGTCCACATCTCATCCATCACAGTGATCTGATCAAAGAGAGCCAAACATTTACACTCGAGCATTCAGTGCGCACACTCAGACTTTCTGATCCTTGTGAACAGCAAAAACATGCAAAGAAATGTATGAAACTGGATCCTGAGGTTTTCACACAGACTCAGATTATTATTCTGAGTATGTGATAACATTATGGAAAGGATCCCTACAGAGATAGACCTTTAAAAACTTCTTTGAGACTTTTCTGTTTAACCAAAAACAGCTCTGAAGTCGCCAGCTCTAAACCCACCAGACTCCATTTAAAAAAACAGTACTTTTAGCGCGTATAGAGCAAACATATTCTCACATGTAAAATCGGTAAACTGTGTGTTTATTTCAACCAAAACTAGAGTTGTGATGGTTGGAAAAGTGGAAAGACGACCCAAAATGGATTTTTATAGTTTTATTTGGTTTCTGTCCACTTTGAATGAAGTGTGTTTTACGATGCTAAAATCACTGTTTATTTACATTGAGTCTGGTGGGTTTAGCGAATGAAATTTGGTGGATGTTTTTAGGTTTAAAAAAAGGATCTTACTCTTTAACAGACAGGTCGACCTCCTTAGAAATCCTTTCCTTTTCATGTATTAAACTGGATCCTGAAGTTTTCACACTACAAGCAACTACACCTACACACACGTACTGTACATAGGCAAAGATTGCAATGTTTAGAAGAAAAAAGTATGATTGTTTTTGAGAGATCAAGTCCACGTTGTCTTTTTTTTTTTTACGTTTCTCGCTTGTACGACATTGGACCCTTTTTTTTTTACCTTTTGAGACAAATTTTTCAATGCTTGTGCTGCTTTTATTCTACTTTTATTTTTTTCAACATTTTCAGAAGTTTACACACTAAGCAGCTTTGTATGAGATCATATTATATAGTAGGCCTAACTGTAACTGTATTTTAACTGTAGCTACACACATTTGGGACTGCCCATTTCTCTGACGCTCCATTATTCAGACCTCTCAATAACCCGAAAAATTCCCTTTGGTCCTACAGCCCACTACTCAGTCATCCCTTAGCATTAGGGACAATTATTTATAATATTTCTTTAGGATTTTTGCCTTGTTTAATGTGTCGGGAATCCCGAAGTTTTCTGTTTGAAACAGCCAAGACGAGGCGTCTTCTCACTGATCAAGTTAGTTTCACATTGGTTATTGTAGGGATAGCCTATGCCCCATTCCTTTTTAGTATCATTGCAGGTTTATGGAACGATAAATACATATACAACCCAAAACTAATTGTACCCTGTTGGACTTATCCTACACTTTTATTTCAGTTTTTCAAAAAGATAGTCTAAATATAGTCCATCCCATGGGCCCACCACCTGTGGGAGGAACCGTTGGGGTCGGGTGTGATGCCACATGGGTGGCAGTGAAGGTCAGGGGCCTCGACGGACCAGACCCGGGCGGCAGACGCTGGCTCTGGGGACGTGGAACGTCACCTCTCTGTGGGGGAAGGAGCCAGAACTGGTGCGGGAGGTGGAGCGCTACCGGTTAGATCTGGTGGGGCTTACCTCTACGCACAGTCTTGGTTCTGGAACCATACTCCTGGATAGGGGGTGGACTCTTTTCTTCTCCGGAGTTGCCCAGGGTGTGAGGCGCCGGGCGGGTGTGGGGATACTCACAAGCCCCGGCTGGCGCCGCTGTGTTGGAGTTTACCCGGTGGACGAGAGGGTCGCCTCCCCACGCCTGCGGGTTGTGGGGGAAAACTCTGACTGTTGTTTGTGTATATGCACCAAACAGGAGTTCGGAGTATTCGGCCTTCTTGGAGACCTTGACTGGAGTCCTGCATGGGGCTCCAGTGGGGGACTCCATTGTTCTGCTGGGGGACTTCAACGCACACGTGGGCAATGATGGAGACACCTGGAGGCGTGATTGGGAGGAATGGCCTCCCTGATCTAAACCAGAGTGGGTGTTTGTTGTTGGACTTCTGTGCTAGTCATGGATTGTCTATAACGAACACCATGTTCGAACATAGGGATGCTCATAAGTGTACCTGGTACCAGAGCACCCTAGGCCGAAGGTCAATGATCGATTTCATAATCGTTTCATCTGATCTGAGGCCGTATGTTTTGGACACTCGGGTGAAGAGAGGGGCAGAGCTGTCAACCGATCACCATCTGGTGATGAGTTGGGTCAGAGGGTGGGGAAGACTCTGGACAGACCTGGTAAGCCCAAACGTGTAGTGCGGGTAAATTGGGAACGTCTGAGGAGGCCCCTGTCCAACAGACTTTCAACTCACACCTCCGGCGGAGCTTTTCGTGCATCCCTGTGGAGGCTGGGGGCATTGAACCCAGTGGACAATGTTCAAAGTTTCCATTGCTGAAGCTGCGGCGAGGAGCTGTGGTCTTAGGGTCTTAGGTGCCTCAAGGGGCGGTAACCCACGAACACCGTGGTGGACACCGGTGGTCAGGGAAGCCGTCCGACTGAAGAAGGAGTCTTTCCGGGATATGTTATCCCGGAGGACTCCGGAGGCAGTTGCAGGGTACCAAAGGGCCCGAAGGGCTGCAGCCTCTGCCGTGAAAGAGGCAAAGCAGCGGGTGTGGGAGAAGTTTGGAGAAGACATGGAGAAGGACTTTCGGTCGGCACCAAAGTGCTTCTGGAAAACTGTTCGCCACCTCAGGAGGGGGAAGCGGGGAACCATCCAAGCTGTGTACAGTAAGGATGGGACACTGTTGACCTCAACTGAGGAGGTAATAGGGCGGTGGAAGGAGCACTTTGAGGAACTCCTGAATCCGACTAATACGCCCTCTATGTTAGAGGCAGAGCTGGAGGATAATGGGGGATTGTCGTCGATTTCCCAGGCGGAAGTCACTGA
This sequence comes from Perca flavescens, assembly GCF_004354835.1. NCBI lineage: Eukaryota > Metazoa > Chordata > Actinopteri > Perciformes > Percidae > Perca > Perca flavescens. Next base: position 4,343,620 of record NC_041332.1, read on the forward strand.
TGTAGTCAAACAACTACACAGTGGCAAAGCCCCGGGATTGATGAGATCCGTCCAGAAATGCTCAAGGCTCTGGGTGTGGAGGGGCTGTCCTGGTTGACACGCCTTTTCAACATTGCGTGGAAGTCTGGGACGGTGCCAAAGGAGTGGCAGACTGGGGTGGTGGTTCCCCTTTTTAAAAAGGGGGACCAGAGGGTGTGTGCCAATTATAGGGGTATCACACTTCTCAGCCTCCCTGGTAAAGTCTACTCCAAGGTGCTGGAAAGGAGGGTTCGGCCGATAGTCGAACCTCGGGTTGAGGAGGAACAATGCGGATTCCGTCCTGGTCGTGGAACAACGGACCAGCTCTTCACTCTCGCAAGGATCCTGGAGGGAGCCTGGGAGTATGCCCAACCGGTCTACATGTGTTTTGTGGATTTGGAGAAGGCGTATGACCGGGTCCCCGGGAGATACTGTGGGAGGTGCTGCGGGAGTATGGGGTGAGGGGGTCTCTTCTCAGGGCCATCCAATCTCTGTACAACCAAAGCGAGAGCTGTGTCGGGTTCTCGTAGTAAGTCGGACTCGTTTCAGGTGAGGGTTGGCCTCCGCCAGGGCTGCGCTTTGTCACCAATCCTGTTTGTAGTATTTATGGACAGGATATCGAGGCGTAGTCGGGGTGGGGAGGGGTTGCAGTTTGGTGGGCTGGGGATCTCATCGCTGCTCTTTGCAGATGATGTGGTCCTGATGGCATCATCGGCCTGCGACCTTCAGCACTCACTGGATCGGTTCGCAACCGAGTGTGAAGCGGTTGGGATGAGGATCAGCACCTCTAAATCTGAGGCCATGGTTCTCAGCAGGAAACCGATGGAATGCCTTCTCCAGGTAGGGAATGAGTCCTTACCCCAAGTGAAGGAGTTCAAGTACCTTGGGGTTGTGTTCGCAAGTGAGGGGACAATGGAGCGGGAGATTGGTCGGAGAATCGGGCGCAGCGGGTGCGGTATTGCATTCAATCTATCGCACCGTTAGACGAAAAGAGAGCTTAGCCAGAAGGCAAAGCTCTCGATCTACCGGTCAGTTTTCGTTCCTACCCTCACCTATGGTCATGAAGGCTGGGTCATGACCGAAAGAACGAGATCCAGGGTACAAGCAGCGAAATGGGTTTCCTCAGGAGGGTGGCTGGCGTCTCCCTTAGAGATAGGGTGAGAAGCTCAGTCATCCGTGAGGAGCTCGGAGTAGAGCCGCTGCTCCTTTGCGTCGAAAGGAGCCAGTTGAGGTGGTTCGGGCATCTGGTAAGGATGCCCCCTGGGCGCCTCCCTAGGGAGGTGTTCCAGGCACGTCCAGCTGGGAGGAGGCCTCGGGGAAGACCCAGGACTAGGTGGAGGGATTATATCTCCAACCTGGCCTGGGAACTCAGGATCCCCAGTCGGAGCTGGTTAATGTTGCTCGGGAAAGGGAAGTTTGGGGTCCCCTGCTGGAACTGCTCCCCCCGCGACCCGACACCGGATAAGCGGACGAAGATGGATGGATGGATAGTCTAAATATTTAAATGTGTTAAGCTAGAGAAAAGTAATTTTGCTTGTTATTTTTTATTCAGATTTTAGATTACGGGAGGTGATCCACAAAAGCCTATTTGTTCGGAACAATGGGATGTCAGAGCAGAGGATTTTCTTTTTTTGGACTAGTTGAGATCTCCAACTATCTAGGCACAACATGACTTCACGTAAAAGCGAGCTAAAAGACCACAGCCCTACTAACATTAGACTGTCATCTACACGTGGCTTGAGTTGGATAGAGGAGTGTGTCATCCGCATAAATACGGATATTATAGGTCAGAGTTGGAGAGATTTTTTTTATATATATATATATAAAAACTGAGCTTGCCGCTGCCACGAGCAAGGCGGGGCCAAAACAGACAAGAAGTCTATTTTAAACAAATGCTGAGAGATGCGACAAAGCGACAGCCAATCGGAGTGAAGGCAGCACGAGGGATGCGTGAAGCATAAACGCTTCAGGACATCGTTATTTCTGTATATATCTGATATGTTTGGCATTTTATCTCATGTATTTTGCTACCCCTATCGAGAAATAAATACTTTTAAATCCAAAAACATCGTTCTTGTGAATTTACAATACATCTGAAGTGACTTGTAAGACCTCTTGCAGATACTAGGCAAAAGCATGCTACTATCCATACAGACGCGTCGACGTGACAACTAGGAGTTGGCTAGGCACGCCCAGGAACGGCCATCAATTGAGTGCGTGTCGCTGTCCTTTGTAGCCAAGGGGGGGGGTTAGCTTCGCTTCAGAACTCAAACCTCCCATGGCACCATGTTGATGCTACAAAACGATCACCTCCCGTTATCATCCCATTGACTCCCATTCATTTTGACCTCACTTTGACAGCAAACAACTTTACATCTGAAGCGTTTAAAGACTATTTGTCCGTTGTTTATTTCTAAAGAAACACGTCAATGTATAAAAGGCTCCATTACCTTGTAGCTCACGTTATGGCTCCGTAGCAGACTCTTTTATAAAAATAGGCTAACGATTGTGTCACATAGTAGAGGAATTACCTAATAGTACAGGAGAAGCTTGCAGGCAGTTTTGACTTACATGAGCTGTTTAAGTTTAATTACTAATGTTAACTAGCATTTTAGTTAGCAATTACCCTGTGCCCATGTTATCTCCTTACATATACCTACACTCTCCGTCTCTGTAAGATTGGAAATGATTGAGATTTCTCTTGGCACAGCTACCAGAAGACTTACAACTTTCAGACACGTTGCTCACGTCACATCTACGTCTTCAAGCTCAGTTGGAGGCTGCTCAGTAACGCTCAGCCAGCACCAGGAAAGAGACTTGTGATATCCTTCACTGGTCCATTCTTATATACGGTCTAGGTTTGTAGCTAATGTGAATAGGGTTAGACAACAGGAGACCCCGACTCTAGCAAGTCTCTCTGGATTTCATTCACATATTGGACATTAGTCTGAGACAGTGGAATTGCTTTAAGAGTCGTTAGGTGTAAGGTTGGCATACGTGTACATTTACAAGCATATAAGCTAAATTTAAAAGCTGATTTTTTTTTTAACACAGTCAGAAAGATGATGAAAGACCAGACGACACATAAGGAGGATGAACAGATCAGACCCTAAATATCTGATGAAGAGGAAGAAAACCCAGCTGCGTAAACTCACCTTCACCTCAAACTCAAAGTGCTCGTCCTTCCCCTGCCCGCGGAGAACGTAACGAGGAATGCTAATTTTAACGGGCTCCTGAAGGCCGTCGGTGCTCGTCCTGAGAGAACGAGAGACCAGTTGCTGCAGAGGAGAAGTCACCGAGAGAAATGGGGGGGGAAAAAAAGACAGGACAAGAGAAGAAAGGAAGTGGAGAGTAAAGGGTTGACTCAGAAAAAAATTACAATAATTCTCATCAATTAATTTCTCGAACATGATTTGAGAAAAGTTGCATCAATGTTTGCAAAATAAAAATCAGACAAAAAGAATTATAGAAAGTTCAATCTTTATTATCATTTTAAGAATTAAAATATTTTCATTGTACATTTCTTTAAGACACATTAAACATTGTTAATTCCAATACAAAAAAAATCTATGTAATTATGACAAATAGTCTAATTTTGTTCAAGTCATCAGATCATAATTATAATTTTTTTAAAGTGCAGCTGCAATACTTTAGACCAAACAATTAAATGTGCAATTTAGTGACACCAAAATCCTCCCTTTGAACCATAAAAGACCAAAAATCAAACCAGAAGAATCAAGACCTATCAACATGACAAAAAGTTGAAACACATTCATTATTACTAAATATAAACTAAAGAAATTACAGTTACATAAACATTGTCTGTGCTTCTTCCTCACAAAAAAACATTTTCAGAACTTTGTGGCAAAATGGCTGAATCAAAAACACAAAAAGTTTATAAAAATGTTTAAAAAAAATATTTTAAAAATATTTTTTACTTTGCAGAATGATTAATCACATTTTCAGACACTATCTCTGAACTCCTATTTTTCTCCGTCAAATGGCAGAAACATATTTAACGCATCCTAAAACAAATAAAGCGGCCGCCTGATAATTTCTCTCTTTTCGAAATTCCTTCTTCCCTTTCTTTCCTACTTTCTTTTGGACACAAGTAAGGATGCTGCATATGTGAATGGATCAAAGTGAAACTGCTTTTAGGACCTTTAGACAATATCTCTAAAGTCTTTTTTTTTCTTCGTCAAATGGCAAAAACTCGTTCAACACGTACTTAAACAAATAAGGCGCCCGCCTGATAATTTCTGCATTTGTAAATGAATCAAGGTGAAAATGCGTTCAGGTGTTTGACTCAGCCACACAGATGATTGACCAAGATTACAGCTTCTGAAGTACAACCAAAAGATAACTTCCAGGAATTGCACAGATAACTGGAATCACTGGAATCAAAGGTGGTGGGCAACTCAGATTCAAGCCTGAAATGCACCTTCTTCCCTCGAGTTTGTGATTTGGAAGTTGTAAACATAAGCTCGAGCACCAGGCAGTTGTCGCTCTCCCTCACGAGCACGCATCGGATGTCTGAACGCTTGCGGAGTTTGAGTGCCTGAAACTGGGGCTGGGCAGGGACCAGACTGGAGCCGCGCGGCACCGGGTGAAAGACTCCGTCCTCCCGGAGAAGAGCCACGTGAGTGTCTGTTAAGAGGAACTGGAAAATGGCGTCCTGTCCTGGCGCGGTGGAGTTCTTGATCTTGACGCTGGTGTAGAGCAGAGGGCGAACGTGTGCCAGAGTAGGTTTGCCGGGATCGTCCATGTTCCCGTGGACGATGTAGAGCAGGTCTGCGAGGACACGCTTGAATCTGGAGGTGACGTGAACGCCATTGGCCAGGACGATGTCAGGAACGCTCAACGTCCAATCCAACGAGAGGACCATTAGGTCGTCGGAGAGTAACGGGTGATCTTCGGTCCCTTCAGAGAACTTCTCCGGAGAAAGGACCTTGAGTAAAGACTTGCAGAACTCCTGGGTAAGATCTTTGCTGTGGGTAAAGACTACCAAAACGGTGTCTTCGGTGCAGCCAATCAGGCGAACGTGCTGCCCGGCCAAACTTATCTGGACCTCCTTGATTTCCAGGAGATTCAAGTGGTGAAAAATAGCTATGGTGTCTTCTGAATTTGTTTTACCAGTTGACAGCACTGTTATGTCCTTTCCTGACAAAAGCAAGCACCCAGGTTTAGGAATTGGCTGCTTACGGTTGGCAGTTTTGAGCCAGAAGATACTCAAAAGCTTGTCAACTTCCATCTGAGGAGCCACAGATCCCAACTTCTCTAGCATCTTCTGGGAGGAAAGTGACTGTAGCTGAGACAAGGCTGACGGCAGCTGGACCAGCCCCTGATTAAACACTTCGGGACATGCGTCTTTGAGAGATGACACAGAGCCTTCAGGCCATCTTGAGATGCCCGGGGCCATAAGGGTGAAATCCCCCGACTGATCAACCTGACAGACTTCATTTTCAGTAAGGATGCAAGGTTCTGGCTTCGGTGTAAGCTGCATTTGATGAATCAGTGGCAGCTCTTTAGAGATCTTGGTCACATACTGAGAGAGCGCAACCCTTAATTCACCGGCTCGCACATTTCGAATTATGTCCTGTGTGCCTTGTAGCCTTCTACCGGCACCTTTGTACACTTCGGACAGCTTTCCAGCAAAATATCCCAAAACATTGACCGCCACTTTCTCAGTTTCTGAGTCCGTCTCTTGCTCTATTTGACCATTAACTGATTCCTTCGAGTCCTGCTTGGAACAGCTCCCTTTGACCGCCTCTTTCTCAGTTTCTGAGTCCATCTCTTGTTTCATTTGGCGACTAACCGATTCCTTCGGGTCCTCCTTGGAACAGCTTCTTTTGGCCGCCACTTCCTCAGTTTCTGTGTCCGTCTCTTGCTCTATTTGACCATTAACTGATTCCTTCGAGTCCTGCTTGGAATCGCCTTCGTCATTGACAAAGTTCTGCAACTTTGACGTCTGATCATTGGGAACTTCTACATCTTGCGCCAACCCTGTGTCACATGTTTGGTGCTCGACTTTCTCCTTTGAGTAATAAGAGTGTCCATTTACCCGCAGCTCTGTCGTTTGATCTGTAATCACTTCATCATCATCATCAGGAACACAGAAGCCAGAATCGTTTATTCTTTTTTCAGTGATGTTCTCATTTTCATCAACTCTCTTGGTTTCTGTGTTTGCTGGACTGACACAAAACTTAGGCTGTCCAATGGTACAACGTTCAATTTCACCAACAATTCGGCCCACTCTTCCTAGAGGGATACTCGCTTCTTCTTGCCACAATTTGATTTTGTCGCCATCTCCGTAATGCACTTCCTTCGTTTCAACCAAGACATTAGCTGTGGATTCAAGTTTTTCTTCTCTGTGAAGTTTTAAGATGTCTTTCTGTGGTTCTTCGAAAAAAATTTCCTGGATGTGAGGAGGGGAGTTTGCCGCAAGCTCCGGGGAAGGCAGGAAGCTAGACTCCAACCCGCAGGCTTTCTGTGTGCACAAGGGGGGAGTCCATGACTACATCGTGAAGAAGGCTCTTTGAATTATACTGAAGTCCAAAATCCACCCCACTGACAATTACAGTTCCTCCATCACCAGGTGCACAGGCGAGTTGAAGGTGATTCAACATGGCATGCAAATTAGAATGACAAATGTACAAAAGAATACGCTCAACTTCTTTTCGAAAACCAATCAAACAACATTAACAATCAAGGTGTTTTGTTGTCCGTTAATTCTACTTTTCATGCATCGGTTTGCTACCATCCTAAAAAAGGGAGAATGGGCTTCCTTTTCCTCAGGTCTCCAACGAACCGATTTGCCAAATTTTCAAGACCGAGAGTCTCTTACCCTGGAAATCCAGAGTTCTCACAATTTGAATTTGCTCAGCGAGTCACTATCATTCAGTAATGATGCTCATTAACGATGCCCTGGTAGCCGAGCTGCACCAATCACATCATTGTATCTGATATAGGCAATCCAGAGGCGAGCTAAACAGATGACGACAGCTCTGCCACATCAAAGTCATTAGTAAACATTGCAAGATGGCTACGGATGGACATCGGTTGTTTGAAACAGCTTTGGCTGCTACAATGAATGAGTTAGACTTGACTTTTTATCTAAAAGAGGAACAGAAGACGGCGCTCGAATCGGTCCTTTGCAAGAAGGACACTTTAGTGGTTTTGCTGACCGGAGCAAAAGTTTAAAAAAAGTTTTTAGAGCAAAGAGTTTAACCCACCAGTTAGCTCCTCTGGTAGCTAAGAGTTTAATCTACCAGTTAGCTCCTCTGGTAGCTAAGAGTTTAATCTACCAGTTAGCTCCTCTGGTAGCTAAGAGTTTAATCTACCAGTTAGCTCCTCTGGTAGCTAAGAGTTTAATCTACCAGTTAGCTCCTCTGGTAGCTAAGAGTTTAACCTACCAGTTAGCTCCGCTGGTAGCTAAGAGTTTAACCTACCAGTTAGCTCCGCTGGTAGCTAAGAGTTTAACCTACCAGTTAGCTCCGCTGGTAGCTGAGCGTTTGGGGCTCTGGACAGGTCACCTCATGTATTGTTGTGATTGGTCGTAGTGTTGTCCAATTGCGTGCAGTGAGATTTTCAAATGCATGTTTGGTGCTGCCCCTCGAGTTGGGCCATTTTCATTACTCATTGCCAGACCCTTAATCTTTTGGATTTGGGTCTGGATTTCCAGGCTATGAGTCTCTTACAACGAAAGTCAAACCAAACTGGAGTAACTTTAGTGATTTGGATATAAAACAAAATAAGTCTCATCTATGCACTCCAGTTGTTTGCTAAACCTGAAGATTTAGAAAGGAAACCCATTCACCATTTATAAAAAAAGAAAAAGAAAAATCACATTGAATGTTCAGCTTTTTCTTTAGAAAACTTTACCATGCGTATATGAGAAATAACAGGCAGATTTTTTTAAATAATGCAAAGATACAGAACCTCAGCCATTGTAAGAAAACATCAGGATTACAGATTGATTATTAAACATTTAAAAAAAAACAACACCAAGTTAGTCTTACCTCATATTTAAGCTTCCTTGGATTAAGGTTTTGCAGCTTTTCATCATCCTGAAAACAATTAAAGTCAACATCAACTCTCAGTCTTATTAAATATTAAATATACACTGAGTAGGGATGCAACGATACACTCAACTCATTTGATACGACTCACGATTTTACTTGTTTGACTGCAGACGTCACTACATGCTCATAATTTAGGTTTAGCTAGATAAAATACAGTTTTAGTTGCACTTCTTTTGATAAGAGGACAGATCTGTTGTTTTGCACAATTTATAGAAATAAAGGAAATATATTCGTCTGCGGCTCATTCTGTTTAAAAAAAGAAAAACCCTGAGAAAATCTTATCGTGAACTTAAAGGACAATTCTGGCGCAAAATGAACCTAGGGGTTAATAACGTGTGTACTGAGTCAAACCTTCGTCGTTCGACTGCTCATGACTGTTTTCCAAGATGGTGCCTGTAAACATGAACGCTATTGTCTTTCTAAACTATCTTTTTAATAAACAAAGTTGTCAATGCTTCTGTTTACATTTAGGGACCCTCATTATGCTACCGCTTAAGTGTGGTGCTATTTTGAGCCTTGTTAATGGTGTAGAAATTAGGGATGTTAACCGATGACCGTTTGACCGGTGGTTGACCGTTTCAACGTTAACCGGTCAAAATTATTGTTAGTCGGTTAAAAAAAAAAAAATTGATTCACATGCATATTAAGTAGCCACATGTATTTGTTTTGGTCTTATAATACGCTCCAGCGGAGAGCATGGTTCGTTTAGACAGCAGCTATGTTTACAAGAGTTTGTCCAAAAATCAAGATTCGTTGCAAACCAAGAAACAGACTACAAACTGACATCTTTCATTTTAGCTTGTTTGTAAAGTCGCTATCTGCAGAGTAGAGCTTTGTTTGCACAGCGCGGTGAACAAGAGTGGACAGCGCATGAAGAGCAGACTGAAATATCGGTTTCTACATGTTTAAATTTGCCTGTAGAACAGGTAGGTGGGTTTTGATAAATATTGACTCTTTAATCATGGAGGGTTTATTTTAGGCTTCTTACAGTTAACGAGCGTACCGTTAGTTCATCTGCGCCAGCGGAAGTAAATAATGTATAAGCTGTAGCTATCGTTTCCAGCCAGTTACATGTGCTGCGTGAAGTAACGCACACACCTCGGCTCTGCTGTGTGTGCGTGCGTGCGTGCGTGTGCGTGTGCGTGCGTGCGTGTGTGTGTGTGTGTGTGTGTGTGTGTATCGCTGTTCAGAATCCCATCTATCTTCCATAATGCAACGCTTGTATCCAAATGAATTGTGTTGTGAAGTTGTCATTAGCTTCACTGCTGTTAGCCACCTCCACTGAGCCCCAGGGACTTGCTGTAACGTTAGAGCTCTCTAAAGGGGGTTTACCTTCATTTGATCGGGTTTGCTTGCTACGTTGCCATCCTCTTGAACGACATTAAACACAACATATAGTTCGTGAGTGGTTTCATCTGCCCTGTTTAACGTGTTGAAGCTCCCCGGCGGCTCAGTAGCGCTGTAGCTGGCCGCCGTGGCCGGTGAGGGCTGTTTGAAGGCGCCGTCCTCACGCTGCTGCCCTAAAACTGGACACGGCAAAGTTAAGGTCGGCTCCTCTTCCAGCAGTGCTGGAGGAAAACGGGCATCTTGCATCGCAAGAGTGCTGTACAAAAATGTAATTATAGTTCGCCTTAAACGTTTTATTTGTTTATTTAATTAGTATCATTTCTTCCCCAAAGTCATAAAAGAAATTTGGGTCGCACATTAATTGACAGGGTCGGTCGGAAACCGGAACCAAACAATTAATTTAGTTAGGCCTAATCGCCTGTTTTAGCATTCTGAAGGTGCCTGTTTTATCCATTGGTTGTATCCTGGTGCAGTCTATTAGGCAATATTCCGCATAAAATGGGCTTATATTTGGAAACACATTACATCTGCATTTCAGTGGTAACAGATAAGGGGATGATGATCATCATCTTTCTTTATTATTGTTAGCACTACACTCAAACTAAAGCGGCGTCTCTTTGGAGCTGTCATTTTTATCAAATGAGCCGCGGCAATGTTTCTAATGAGCTTCTAACGCTAGACAAACGACTTTATTTTAAACGCCATCACCCGGCTTGTACCCAAACTATTTCGAAACTAAGGAGCCATTTGTCCTCCGATTACATACAAGCTCCTCTGCGCCGCATTTGCGGGACTTGTTTCGCGCTGTAGGGGATTTAAAAAACGTGACGTGAGTGGAAGGGCGGAGCCGTGTGTGTGTGTGTGTGTGTGTGTGTGTGTGTGTGTGTGTGTGTGTGTGTGTGTGTGTGTGTGTGTGTGTGTGTGTGTGTGTGTGTGAGAGATGCGACAGAGTTGAGAAATTGCAGGCGCGGCTCGAAATGGCTGTTATTTCAAATAGCGTAGCATATTTTAAACTAAACGGTTAACCGGTTTTAACTGGTTAATGAGGCTCGGTGACAGGTGAAGAAAATTTTTAGTTTTCGCCATCCCTAGTAGAAATAGTAGAGATTTACTCTCTGCCCTGACAGCTAGCATTAGCAGCTAACCCACGCTGGAAAAACGGCAAAAAAACACCAGAGAAGGCATTTAAATTTAAATACATATATATCAAATTCTAAAACCGTTAAAGAAAGCACAAAAAAAAGGAGCAGAAAAGTGTCAGCAAAAGTGCAAAAAAACAACGAAAAACCGATTTATTTATTTATTGGGAAGATAAATTGAAAGTCAATCAAAGTCTACAAGGGGCCGAATTTGGCCCATGAGCCTCGAGTTTGACACGTGCTTTACCCATTTATATAGATTTAAACTGATTCACGATGCATCGTTACATCCCCAACAGTGAATATTCTTAATCTGCAAAAACAACAAGCAGAATTTCTAGTAATAAATCAATCAGAAATTTTTTTAATTATACTTCATGATTACAGGAGAAAGGGAAACATTAAACAAAACCAGGATAAATTAAAAAACAAGAAGGGGAATGATTTGATCCATAACTGGATTTAGGGAGAGTCATGCAGATTCCAGAGCAGGGAAAGTCTCAAACAGAGCAGGGGGATCCTGGTCTTACCTCGTCCGTTAATCTAACAGAGCTACAGTCACTAGCTTCTTCCTCGTCCTGCAGGGTTAAAGAGCTAAATATCAGTTCTACACAGACAAAGACGCTTCAACTCTCGAAATCTCTCACCGGACCTGATTGAGGTCTGGATTCACGCTTTAGTTTTATGAGCCAAATACACATTTTAGAGCAGCTTTTATGAGCCAAATACACATTTTAGAGCAGCTTTTATGAGCCAAATACACATTTTAGAGCAGCTTTTATGAGCCAAATACACATTTAGAGCAGCTTTTATGAGCCAAATACACATTTTAGAGCAGCTTTTATGAGCCAAATACACATTTTAGAGCAGCTTTTATGAGCCAAATACACATTTTAGAGCAGCTTTTATGAGCCAAATACACATTTAGAGCAGCTTTTATGAGCCAAATACACATTTTAGAGCAGCTTTTATGAGCCAAATACACATTTTAGAGCAGCTTTTATGAGCCAAATACACATTTTAGAGCAGCTTTTATAAGCCAAATACACATTTTAGAGCAGCTTTTATAAGCCAAATACACATTTTAGAGCAGCTTTTATGAGCCAAATACACATTTAGAGCAGCTTTTATGAGCCAAATACACATTTTAGAGCAGCTTTTATGAGCCAAATGCACATTTAGAGCAGCTTTTATGAGCCAAATACACATTTTAGAGCAGCTTTTATGAGCCAAATATACATTTAGAGCAGCTTTTATGAGCCAAATATACATTTAGAGCAGCTTTGATGAGCCAAATACACATTTAGAGCGGCTTTGATGAGCCAAATACACATTTAGAGCAGCTTTTATGAGCCAAATATACATTTAGAGCAGCTTGTATGAGCCAAATGCACATTTAGAGCAGCTTGTATGAGCCAAATGCACATTTAGAGCAGCTTGTATGAGCCAAATACACATTTAGAGCAGCTTTGATGAGCCAAATACACATTTAGAGCAGCTTTGATGAGCCAAATATACATTTAGAGCAGCTTTGATGAGCCAAATATACATTTAGAGCGGCTTGTATGAGCCAAATACACATTTAGAGCGGCTTTTATGAGCCAAATATACATTTAGAGCAGCTTGTATGAGCCAAATACACATTTAGAGCGGCTTTGATGAGCCAAATGCACATTTAGAGCGGCTTTGATGAGCCAAATACACATTTAGAGCAGCTTTGATGAGCCAAATACACATTTAGAGCAGCTTTGATGAGCCAAATACACATTTAGAGCAGCTTTGATGAGCCAAATACACATTTAGAGCGGCTTTGATGAGCCAAATACACATTTAGAGCAGCTTTGATGAGCCAAATACACATTTAGAGCAGCTTTGATCCCCTTGCAGCTGCAACATTGCGAATTTCCACAAAACTGTTGGATTAATAAAAGGATTTTGAATCTTTCGATTCTAAAAGCAATACAAATCAATATTGAATGGGTGGATATGTACGGTATATGCATGTATATATGTCTTCAAACATTATATAGAGAATATATTCTTTATATAGACCGTGAAAAATGCTTTGCGTTTTAACTGTAAAAAGATCACCTGCAATGGAAGTAGGTGAATGTTTTAGTTTATGACTGATGTCAAGTGTTCAAAGTGAATATCTGTCAGGAAGAAACTGTTCTCTTGTCAGCGGGTTTACATGTTGAGTTGAAACAAGTCAGCAGCGGCTTAATAACCCCCCCCCCCACAGGTTAAATAAAGTAATAAAGTTCTTACCCTGAGAGATTCAGAGGACAGAGACAGATCCATGTTGCTGCTGCTGCCGTTGAGAAGATTCATCTTGCGTAAGCGTCGCTGGACTTCCTCTTCGATGTACGCATTTATCCTATGAATAATCAGGACGACGAAGAACCCACGTAATTAAATTCATAAAAAGACTAAACACTGAGTGAATGGTGTGATCCAAATTATAATTAATACATACAAAAGGAATACAGATTAGAATCATATCTGCTTTACATCACAAAAAAATTATGACAAATAAGCATACTAAATATGTAAAAGAAAAATGGGAATAAGAGTTTAAAGGTGCCCTACCACACATATTTCATGACTTTGTGGTAATGTCTGAAGTTCTACCATGGACTCTGTAACATTTTTTGTGGATAAAACGCCTCGGTTACCTTGTTTCAAGCCATTCTAGCGTGGTATAGAAAGCCTGCAGGAAGACTCGGCTCGATTTGTGCCAGTTCTCATTAATATTCAACGAGCTAAGCTGTTTGAATCTGATTGGCTAACAGCTAACCAATGAGAGCCTGGCTGTCAGAATCCTTTACCCAGCGCAACTGGGCGAGCTCATGAATAGTAATGAGCTCAGGCAATGTGATGTCAGAATGACCAGCTTTTGTGATTGGTCTGTTTTCTCCGCTTATTTCTGTCCAGTGTCTAGAGCTGACAGAGGAGGTAGCAGTTCATTTTCACATTCACCACATAACACAAACACATATGGACCTAACATTTAAAAAAAATCCAAATAAAAACGGTTTTGTGTCGCAGGGCACCTTTAACACGAAAATGTTGGATGATGATTGGCAAGACGTGTGGAAAGCACATCAGACCACCACCAATTTGCGGATATGGGGGGAGTTCTCTTGGAAATATCTGATCCGTTTTTTTTTTGTTTTTGTTTTTTTTAATTACGCCCAAGGTCAAGATTAAGTATAAAAGCATACATTTAACATGTTGGAGAGTGTGTGGAGTAAAGGATGCAGACCACTCACACATATTTTGGAAAGTTTTGGAGAATTGTACACAGAACTATACAAAAGATACTAGGGTACAATATTCCTATGAGCTACAAGGTACTGTACCTCTGTAATTTTAATTCTAGCAAAGAGAGTGTAAGAATGAGAGATAAATATTTGGTTAAAATACTACTGAAAGCTAGTAAGAAAGCTATAACAAAGAAATGGGGTAAGGTGGATCCTCCTTGTAAGGAAGAATGGATAGGTTTAGTAGAAGAAATCTAGATGATGGAGAAACTGACACACCGCCTGAGACTACAACAAGCACAGCTTGAAGAAAAGTGGGAGAAATGGACAATCTTCAGAACCTTAACCAGCGACGAGAAATATGGACAGAAACAGATTATTTAGATGAAGACATGAGGAGAAAAGATGAACTGCTAGTCTAGAAATGTAACTCCCAAACAAATATTTGTTATTTGTTTACTGTATTATTTTTATTGGGGATTGCCTGTGTGAGTTTTACAATAAAAATGTAAGTCCCCTTGCCTAAACGGTGCCTGAACCGATACTTTAAAAAAAAGGAGTTAATTTCACTGTTGGTAATGTGATAGGGACGGAATAATAGAGCATAGAAATCAATAGGAGCGGGACGGAGAAATGTGTGTTTTGAGTGTGTGAGGATCTCCGTAAGGAATTACGTAATTACATGGTCTAGGCCTGCAGGTAATACATGTTACCTAGGCCTGGAGGTAATGCATGTTACCTTGATTCCCGTGTCACCCTCTAATTCACAACCCTAGAAAGTATAGATGTTAACATTTGCGGGACAAAAGCAGAAGTAAAGGAGTAAAAGGCGAACCTGTCGTCAGATAGCGGCAGCAGAGGGTTCAGACTCTGGATGTGGCTGACCGGAGAGCTGTTGCGACTCGTCTTCTCCTCATTATTGACGGAGTGAGTCCTGTTGTTCTCCTCCCCTTCGCTGATCCTTCGTCTCAGCTTCTGGATCTCCCGCTCAACTCTAGAGAGACAAACACAACAACAAAGACTACTTTGTTTTTACAAAACTTTCCTTTTTGCCCATCTTGTTTAAACAGGAGGGAGCAGCAATAAGAGAGTAGATGGTGGTTGATGTAAAATGTGCAGTTTATTTATTTAATCAATTGCAAAAACCTAACCCAAAACCCAGAAAAGGTGCTGGTTTGAAAAAGCAAGAATTAGCTTGGAAGGAAATAATTGGAGTAACAAGCGAACTGGACCCTATGTTCCTATGTTTCTGTGTCTAAGTGACTGATGGGAACAACAGTCTCTGACATTGCTCCAGTATTAAGAGAGATCTCTGCAGTCGGCAGCAGAGAAACAAGCTACGATGTGAGTTAATAGTATTTGTCCAGCTTGTATTTACCTTCACTAAAGTGCTCGTTTTGCCGCTGACAGACTCAGATTAGTTTTCTAAGTGTCTGACAACATTATGGAAGGGATTTCTAAGGAAGTCAAACTTTCTGTTAAAGAGTAAAAAAAATCAGCAAAATTGCCTTCCCTAAACCCACCAGACTCCATGTAAATAAACAGTAATTTTTGCATCATAAAACACACTCATTCAAAGTGGACAGAAACAAAATAAAACTATCAAAAGCCATCTTGGTTCATCTTCCAACAATCACCACTCTGGTTTGGTTGAAATAAACCCTTAAAGGTGTTCTAAGTGATGTGACTTGTTTTTTAGGCTACAACATTTTTCGTCACATACAGCAAACATCTCCTCACTATCTGCTAGCTGCCTGTCCCCTGAACACACTGTAAAAAACATCTCCTCACTATCTGCTATCTGCCTGTCCCCTGAACACACTGTAAAAAAATCTCCTCACTATCTGCTAGCTGCCTGTCCCCTGAACACACTGTAAAAAACATCTCCTCACTATCTGCTAGCTGCCTGTCCCCTGAACACACTGTAAAAAAACATCTCCTCACTATCTGCTAGCTGCCTGTCCCCTGAACACACTGTAAAAACATCTCCTCACTATCTGCTAGCTGCCTGTCCCCTGAACACACTGTAAAAAAACATCTCCTCACTATCTGCTAGCTGCCTGTCCCCTGAACACACTGTAAAAAAACACGGTCTCTGTAGACAGCCCAGGCTCCACAAACGGCGCGAAGTGCGCGAACCTGCACCACCAAACACAAACAGAGTTCCAGCCAATGAACAACAAGAAGGAGCTGGGTGACCCATCACTGCAGCAGCGTTAGCACGTAGGCTACTTCCACAATGCACGTTCATAACTCAACCAACTCCTTCTTGTCCGGCCCCTCGCAGGTTTTGATCCGGCCCACATTTCCATTTAGATTCACAATAAATTTAGGCCCACCTAGTTTTTGGTGTTATTTTTACATTTTTGGTGCTTTTTTTCAACATTTTTGATGGCTTTTCCTGCAGTTTATGCACTTTTTCAATGCTTTAGGCACTTTGTTTTAACTTGCACTTACTACAATTCTGTCTGTCTGTCTGTCGGTCTGTAGTTGATGTAAATTAATGCTTTTTTTTTATCCGATTCATCGATTAATCGAAAAAATAATCAACAGATTAATCGATTATTAAAATAATCGTTAGTTGCAGCCCTAGTAGGTTTTCTAAGTTTTATTAAAGGGCTCTGACCTCTGCTGGTCCAGGTCTCCCCCGTTCCTCAGGTTCCTGACGGCGGAGCTCTTGTGTCTCTGCTCTTCGGTGTCGGGCTCCAGGGAGACGCTGCGCCTCAGGGCCGAGTGCCTCCTCTCCAGCCGGGCCACGGCCTGCTCCATGGCCTCCCTCTGCTGCTTCTCCTTCGACTCCAGGATCTCCTTCTCCTTCCTCCGCACCTATTACCATATTGTAGCAGGTCTTACAAAATGTGGGTTTTATTTTTTTAACAAAAGTGTTATATGGTGCATTATGTAATAACCAACTGACACATAAGCTCAGCTGCACGCTGCATTATGTAATGTAAAAACTTACGGTTACAAAATTCAGAGAAATTACAAATGGCGTTTAGGGTTTTATTACAAAATCTGGCAGATTACATAATGAAGTGAATAATTATTACATTTAGACTTTGTTACCAGCTTGTTCTTTTTTATTTTGAAAATCAGAGATGACACTGTGTGTGTGTGTGTGTGTGTGTGTGTGTGTGTGTGTATGTGTGTGCATATGTGTGTGCATGTGTGTGTGCATGTGTCTGTATGTGTGTGTGCATGTGTGTGCATATGTGTGTGTGTCTACATGTGTGTGTCTGCATGTGTGCGTGTGTGTGCATATGCATATGCGTGTGTGTCTGTGTGAGTGTGCATGTGTGTGTGTGCGCGTGTGTGTGTGTGTGTGTGTGTGTGTGTGTGTGTGTGTGTGTCTGTTACACCTGATATTTTCTTCTTATACTGCTTATATTTTGCATCCTTCATCCATTTCTCGCTGTTTACATACCGTATTTTCTGGACTATAATATTTCCTACTTTGGCTGGTCCTGCGACTTATAGTCAGGTGCGACTTATATATCAAAATATATATAATTTAACATGTTTTTACATGTTAATTCATACTGAAAACATTACCGTCTACAGCCGTGAGAGGGCGCTCTAGGCTTGTGACAACTAGAACGCTGCTCCTAAAGTAAACTGAGAAAGAAAAGAGACAAACTGCAGGTAGTAAAATATGCAGCCCCGAAAACGGTAATCGAGCAGCAGAAAGAAAGTTTGAAATGAGAGAAACTTATGAGGGAGACTGGAGAAAAGGTGACTCTTACAGCAATGAAGAAAACAAAGAAAGCTAATCGGCTAATCTTAAAGCTAGACGGCCAGAGCTGGAGGAAGGAGTCTGGAGGGGCTCGTCAACGGTGCAGCTACGTCTCCACGTCTTTTAATACCTCCGTGCTCCACGCCCTGGTAGCTGGTTGTTCTGTGTGCTATTGTATAGTTCAATAACTGTTAAGTTGTTACGTTAACATACCGGACACCTACCGTATTCAGCCTGTTGATCTGTGTGCTATTGTGTAGTTGAATAACTAAATAAATGCGACTTATAGTCCGGTGCGACTTATATATGTTTTTTTCCTCTTCATGACGCATTTTTTGACTGATGCGACTTATACTCCAGAGCGACTTATAGTCCGGAAAATACATTACATTACATAATGCGCTGTAACGCACCTTCTCCTCCTGCCGCGCCACGTTGGCCGTGAACTCGTAGGTCTCCTGGAGCTGCTGCAGCTGCTGAGCGCCGAGCCGGTGGAGGCTCAGCTTGTCCTCCTTGTCCTCCAGCTCCTTCTCCACCTGGAACAGCGTGTTGTCCAGCCCCGGCGGGCCTCCGCAGTTCCCGTTGCTGCCGCCGCGCTCCAGCACCTCCGCGGCTCTCTGCTTCTCCTCGGCCAGCGTGGGGAGGAGAACGTCGGCCACGCTGGCCAGCTGGCGCTCCTTGAGCTGCAGCCTGTGCTCCGCCTGTTTGACCAGCTGCTCCTCCTGTGTGGGAAATAAACATTTTAGATTGTATACAGTTCAGGCCAAAAGTTTGGACACACCTTCTCATTCAATGTGTTTCCTTTTTATTTTCATGACTATTTACATTGTAGATTCTCACTGAAGGCATCAAAATTATGAATGAACACATATGGAATTATGTACTTAACAAAAAAGTGTGAAATAACTGAAAACATGTCTTATATTTTAGATTCTTCAAAGTAGCCACCCTTTGCTTTTTTTGATAACTCTGCAAACCCTTGGTGTTCTCTCAATGAGCTTCATGAGGTAGTCACCTGAAATGGTTTTACCTTCACAGGTGTGCCTTGTCAGGGTTAATTAGTGGAATTATTTCCCTTATTAATAAAAAAGCAAAGGGTGGTTACTTGAGGTACAAGGTAATGGAGCCTTTTATACATTGTTGTGTTTCTTTAGAAATAAACAATGGACAAATAGAGTCTTTAAACGATTCAGATGTAAAGTTATTCGCTGTCAAAGTGACGTCAAAATGAATGGGAGTCAATGGGATGCTAACGGTGAGGTGATGGCTTGGTAGCATCAGAATCTCCCCCATAGGAGGTACACTTTCCGGCTGCTCTGTTACCCCCTTTACTCTGCACTGTAAGAGAACACTAAGAATGTATACGTCACCTGGCAGACGGCGTTGGCGTCCTGTGCCCCCTTGGTCTGCGTCTCCTTCAGCTGCTGGTGTCGCTCTTTGAGTCCGTGCGTGAGGTGCAGCAGAGCGCTACGCTCGGCCGCGACCTCCTTCTCCAGACGCTCCCTCTGCTGCCGCAGCCCCTCCTCCAGCTCGCCGAGCTCCTTCACCTGTGCCTGTTTGAAGTTTGCGTATCGCAGCTGGGCGGAGCGCGCCTCCTCGCCGCCGTCCTCCACGTCCGGTCGCTCCGCGGTCTCTTTGGCGCGCAGGAGCGCTTCCCTGATGATAGGTGAAATAAATAAAGCCTGCATGTACTCACATGTATTTTCATATTTCATATGTTCTATAATGTGTTATTTAGGGCCGCTCCCTCTTTAGTCGATGAGTCGACTGATCGGTGGTTTTGGTCTTAGTCAACTTAGATCTCTTTAGTCCATTAGTCATGTCTGATGCTTTTTTTTTTCCATGCTGAAGGACTTATAACCAAGAAACGTACGAGCACATCTCTGGTAAACACAAGAATTAAGGGTTGACAATTTTACCTAACAGATATCACCGTGAAACCTACTTTGATTACTTTCATTAAGGCAATTATTTGTTGTATTACACGTTTTCTGAAATGTATTTAAATATACAAACGAGGCATCATCTTATTCAATATATGCATCCTTTTGCATGACTCTTTGCGGAGAAACTCAGATTTAAAGATCTGTCGATTAAAATCAACTTATCGATTAGTCGACAAAATTGCATGAATGTTAGTCTACTAAGAATTTCTTCAATCGAACACAGCCCTAGTGTTATTATGACTGAGGGAGAAGGTCACAGCGAGGCAAAGAGGCCCCATGCGTGCGATGGTGGCATCTGGTTCAGATGGTTAAGGCAAGGCAGCTTAATTTATATAGCACATTTCAGCAACAGGGCAATTCAAAGTGCTTTACATAAAACATTAAAGAGCAGTTAGAAAACAATTAAAAAACAATAATAACCAAATTAAAAAAAACACTAAAAGACAAGAATAAAATTAAGAATAAAAGTTACAGGGCAGTATAAGAAATTAAAGTTAATAAAATAGATTTAAAGAAAAGAAACATCAAAAAGATAGGTCTTTAGCTTAGATTTAAAAGAACTGAGAGTTGCAGCGGACCTGCAGGTTTCTGGGAGTTTGTTCCAGATATGTGGAGCATAAAAACTGAACGCTGCTTCCCCCTGTTTAGTTCTGACTCTGGGGACAACAAGTAGACCTGTCCCAGACCACCTGAGAGGTCTGGGGGGGGTCATAATGTAGTAGACCTGTCCCAGACCACCTGAGAGGTCTGGGGGGGTCATAGTGTAGTAGACCTGTCCCAGACCACCTGAGAGGTCTGGGTGGGTCATAGTGTAGTAGACCTGTCCCAGACCACCTGAGAGGTCTGGGGGGTCATAGTGTAGTAGACCTGTCCCAGACCACCTGAGAGGTCTGGGTGGGTCATAGTGTAGTAGACCTGTCCCAGACCACCTGAGAGGTCCAGGTGGGTCATAGTGTAGTAGACCTGTCCCAGACCACCTGAGAGGTCTGGGGGGGTCATAGTGTAGTAGCAGATTGGAAATGTATTTTGGCCCTAAACCGTTTAGTGATTTATAAACCAGTAAAAGTATTTTGAAATCAATTCTTTGAGGCACTGGAAGCCAGTGTAGAGACTTCAGTACTGGAGTGATGTGATCCACTTTCTTGGTTTTAGTGAGGACTCGAGCAGCAGCGTTTTGAATCAGCTGCAGCTGTCTGATTGATTTTTGAGGGAGACCTGTAAAGACACCGTTACAGTAGTCAAGTCTACTGAAGATAAAAGCATGGACAAGTTTTTCCAGATCCTGCTGAGACATAAGTCCTTTAACCCTTGATATATTTTTAAGGTGATAATAGGCTGATTTTTTAATTATGTTAATGTGGCTTTTAAAATTCAGGTCCGAGTCCATGACTACACCAAGATTTCTGGCTTTGTCTGTTGTTTTTAACATTGTCGTTTGAAGCTGAGCGCTGACTTTCAATCGTTCCTCTTTTGCTCCAAAAACAACCACCTCTGTTTTTTCTTCATTTAATTTAAGAAAGTTCTGGCACATCCAATCATTAATCTGTTCAATGCACATATTTAATTGTTGTATTGGGCTATAGTTCCCTGGCGATAAGGTTATGTAAATTTGTGTGTCATCCGCATAACTATGGTAATTTATTTTGTTGTTTTCCATAATCTGAGCCAGTGGAAGCATGTAGATGTTGAACAGAAGAGGGCCCAGAACTGAGCCTTGGGGAACTCCGCACGTCATATTTGTATGCTCAGATGTATAATTACCTATAAACACAAAGTAGTCCCTATTCTTTAAATAGGATTCAAACCACTTTAGTACTGAGCCAGAAAGACCAACCCAGTTTTCCAATCGGTCAAGTAATATGTCATGGTCTACCGTATCAAATGCAGCACTGAGATCAAGTAATACCAAGACTGAAATTTTGTCACTATCTGTTCAAGTGGATGTCATTAAAGACTTTAACAAGAGCTGTCTCAGTGCTGTGGTGTGGTCGAAAACCTGACTGGAAGGCATCAAAACTGTTGTTTAGCGATAAGAAAAGGTTGAGTTGTTGAAAAAACACTTTTTGTATGATTTTACTTAAAAATGGAAGGTTTGATATCGGCCTATAGTTGCTCATTAGGGTCGTGTCTAGATTTGTTCTTTTTTAGGAGTGGCTTGATGACTGCAGTTTTCAGGGCCTGTGGGAAGATACCTGAGAGCAGAGACGTGTTTACAATCTGTAGAAGATCAGAAGCCAAACAATTCGAAACATTTTTGAAAACACCCGTTGGTAGAATATCAAGGCAACAGGAGGAGGTTTTCAGATGTTGTATAATGTCCTCCAGGTTTTTAAGGTTGATTGTATGAAATTGTGTCATGTTGGAATTTGTTTTGCGTGCACACTGTGACAACACATATCCTGTACTTGATGTGGAAGCACTGACTGTTTGTCTAATTTTCTGAATTTTGTCTGTGAAGAAGGAGGCAAAGTCATTGCAAGCCTTGGTAGACAACAGTTCAGATGCTATTGGTACTGGAGGGTTGGTTAATCTATCGACAGTAGCGAACAAAGAACGTGAATTATTATTGTTTCTGGCGATAATGTCAGAGAAAAAGGACCGCCTTGCATTCCTTAGTTCCAAATTATAAATGCGAAGTCTCTCTTTATAAGTGTTATAATGGATCTGGAGATTAGATTTTCGCCAACTGCGTTCAGCTTTTCGACACTCTTTTTTCTGTTCTCACAACTATAAAAATTTTCCATGGAGATCTTTTCTTGCCAGAAACAGCTTTGACCTTAGTGGGAGCAATAGCATCAATAACATTCGTAATTTTATAGTTGAAATTATCTACAAGCTCAGTGACAGAGGCCCCAGTGAGGGTGGGTGTAGAGGAG
The DNA here is from genome assembly GCF_004354835.1 of Perca flavescens. Taxonomy (NCBI): domain Eukaryota; kingdom Metazoa; phylum Chordata; class Actinopteri; order Perciformes; family Percidae; genus Perca; species Perca flavescens. The sequence goes on from NC_041332.1 coordinate 4,366,023, forward strand.
AAAAGCTGAATGAATGATTCACTGGTGTTTTCAGTGATATACCGTTTTCTGATTAACTTAGTTTGAACACTTTTGGGCAGAGAGATAGTGCCGTTGAAGAAAACACAGGAATGATCAGAGAGAGCAACATCAGTCACCACAACCTTGGAAACGTTCAGACCCTTGGAGATAATCAAGTCCAGAGTGTGCCCCTTATTGTGCGTGGGCTGTGTCACATGCTGAGTCAGTCCATAGCTCTCAAAAACACAACACAGTTCTTTGGTCAAGTTAATAACTAGTTAGAGGCCCTGATTGAGTAACAGATGGCCTTTGGAGGGGGGCCTACAGGATGCTTGAGTCTACCAGAGCATGGGAACCTGACAGTATAGACAGGTTTCCTGTTTACCAACATTACAGGGTGCGTGCGCATACCAGGGGCAGAAAGCCAGATTGGTGAGCTGGTCCGATTATGCAAACGCATTTTGTGCCTTCTCCGTGAACCATCACCTTATCGTGGTGGAGAGGTTTGTGTGTCTCTGTGAACCTGAGGGCTGTGTTGTCTGGAGCTTTGTGCTCCTGGTAGGGTCTCCCAAGGCAAAGTGGTCTCAGGTGAGGGGCCAGACAAAGAATGGTTCAAAAACCCCAATGAAGAAGCAAGGTAGAGATGGAGTGACCCTGCCCGGAGGAAGCCCGGGGCCCCGTCTGGAGCCAGGCCCAGACGGGCGGGCTCGTCGGGCGAGCGCCTGGTGGCGGGTTTGCCACGGAGCCCGGCCGGGCACAGCCCGAACAAGCCACGTGGCTCCCATCTCTCCAGCCCATGGGCCCACCACCTGTGGGAGGAACCGTTGGGGTCGGGTGCGATGCCACATGGGTGGCAGTGAAGGTCAGGGGCCTCGACGGACCAGACCCGGGCGGCAGACGCTGGCTCTGGGGGCGTGGGCGTCACCTCTCTGTGGGGAAGGAGCCGGAACTGGTGCGGGAGGTGGGCGCTACCGGTTAGATCTGGTGGGGCTTACCTCACGCACAGTCTCGGTTCTGGAACCATACTCCTGGATAGGGGTTGGACTCTTTTCTTCTCCGGAGTTGCCCAGGGTGTGAGGCGCCGGGCGGGTGTGGGGATACTCACAAGCCCCGGCTGAGCGCCGCTGTGTTGGAGTTTACCCGGTGGACGAGAGGGTCGCCTCCCTACGCCTGCGGGTTGTGGGGGAAAACTCTGACTGTTGTTTGTGCATATGCACCAAACCGGAGTTCGGAGTATTCGGCCTTCTTGGAGACCTTGACTGGAGTCCTGCATGGGGCTCCAGTGGGGGACTCCATTGTTCTGCTGGGGGACTTCAACGCACACGTGGGCAATGATGGAGACACCTGAGAGGCGTGATTGGGAGGAACGGCCTCCCTGATCTAAACCAGAGTGGTTGTTTGTTGTTGGACTTCTGTGCTAGTCATGGATTGTCTATACTTGAACACCATGTTCGAACATAGGGATGCTCATAAGTGTACCTGGTACCAGAGCACCCTAGGCCGAAGGTCAATGATCGATTTCATAATCGTTTCATCTGATCTGAGGCCGTATGTTTTGGACACTCGGGTGAAGAGAGGGGCAGAGCTGTCAACCGATCACCATCTGGTGGTGAGTTGGGTCAGGGGGTGGGGAAGACTCTGGACAGACCTGGTAAGCCCAAGCGTGTAGTGCGGGTAAATTGGGAACGTCTGGAGGAGCCCCTGTCCGACAGACTTTCAACTCACACCTCCGGCGGAGCTTTTCGTGCATCCCTGTGGAGGCTGGGGGCATTGAACCCGAGTGGACAATGTTCAAAGTTTCCATTGCTGAAGCTGCGGCGAGGAGCTGTGGTCTTAGGATCTTAGGTGCCTCAAGGGGCGGTAACCCACGAACACCGTGGTGGACACCAGTGGTCAGGGAAGCCGTCCGACTGAAGAAGGAGTCCTTCCGGGATATGTTATCTCGGAGGACTCCGGAGGCGGTTGCAGGGTACCGAGGGGCCCGAAGGGCTGCAGCCTCTGCCGTGAAAGAGGCAAAGCAGCGGGTGTGGGAGAAGTTTGGAGAAGACATGGAGAAGGACTTTCGGTCGGCACCAAAGTGTTTCTGGAAAACTGTTCGCCACCTCAGGAGGGGGCGGGGAACCATCCAAGCTGTGTACAGTAAGGATGGGACACTGTTGACCTCCACTGAGGAGGTAATAGGGCGGTGGAAGGAGCACTTTGAGGAACTCCTGAATCCGACTAATACGCCCTCTATGTTAGAGGCAGAGCTGGAGGATAACGGGGGGATTGTCGTCGATTTCCCAGGCGGAAGTCACTGATGTAGTCAAACAACTACACAGTGGCAAAGCCCGGGATTGATGAGATCCGTCCAGAAATGCTCAAGGCTCTGGGTGTGGAGGGGCTGTCCTGGTTGACACGCCTCTTCAACATTGCGTGGAAGTCTGGGACGGTGCCAAAGGAGTGGCAGACTGGGGTGGTGGTTCCTCTTTTTAAAAGGGGGACCAGAGGGTGTGTGCCAATTATAGGGGTATCACACTTCTCAGCCTCCCTGGTAAAGTCTACTCCAAGGTGCTGGAAAGGAGGGTTCGGCCGATAGTCGAACCTCGGGTTGAGGAGGAACAATGCGGATTCCGTCCTGGTCGTGGAACAACGGACCAGCTCTTCACTCTCGCAAGGATCCTGGAGGGAGCCTGGGAGTATGCCCAACCGGTCTACATGTGTTTTGTGGATTTGGAGAAGGCGTATGACCGGGTCCCCGGGAGATACTGTGGGAGGTGCTGCGGGAGTATGGGGTGAGGGGGTCTCTACTCAGGGCCATCCAATCTCTGTATGACCAAAGTGAGAGCTGTGTCCGGGTTCTCGGTAGTAAGTCGGACTCGTTTCAGGTGAGGGTTGGCCTCCGCCAGGGCTGCGCTTTGTCACCAATCCTGTTTGTAATATTTATGGACAGGATATCGAGGCGTAGTCGGGGTGGGGAGGGGTTGCAGTTTGGTGGGCTGGGGATCTCATCGCTGCTCTTTGCAGATGATGTGGTCCTGATGGCATCATCGGCCTGCGACCTTCAGCACTCACTGGATCGGTTCGCAACCGAGTGTGAAGCGGTTGGGATGAGGATCAGCACCTCTAAATCTGAGGCCATGGTTCTCAGCAGGAAACCGATGGAATGCCTTCTCCAGGTAGGGAATGAGTCCTTACCCCAAGTGAAGGAGTTCAAGTACCTTGGGGTTTTGTTCGCGAGTGAGGGGACAATGGAGCGGGAGATTGGTCGGAGAATCGGGCGCAGCGGGTGCGGTATTGCATTCAATCTATCGCACCGTTGTGGACGAAAAGAGAGCTGAGCCAGAAGGCAAAGCTCTCGATCTACCGGTCAGTTTTCGTTCCTACCCTCACCTATGGTCATGAAGGCTGGGTCATGACCGAAAAGAACGAGATCCAGGGTGCAAGCGGCGAAATGGGTTTCCTCAGGAGGGTGGCTGGCGTCTCCCTTAGAGATAGGGTGAGAAGCTCAGTCATCCGTGAGGAGCTCGGAGTAGAGCCGCTGCTCCTTTGCGTCGAAAGGAGCCAGTTGAGGTGGTTCGGGCATCTGGTAAGGATGCCCCCTGGGCGCCTCCCTAGGGAGGTGTTCCAGGCACGTCCAGCTGGGAGGAGGCCTCGGGGAAGACCCAGGACTAGGTGGAGGGATTATATCTCCAACCTGGCCTGGGAACGCCTCGGGATCCCCCAGTCGGAGCTGGTTAATGTTGCTCGGGAAAGGGAAGTTTGGGGTCCCCTGCTGGAGCTGCTCCCCCCGCGACCCGACACCGGATAAGCGGACGAAGATGGATGGATGGATGGATGGATTTTTGTCTCAGTGCACATTGTCTTAGTCCCTTCATTTCGTCATGGCATTTATATAACACATACTCTATGGTCTTACAAAGCTAACGTTTTTGACCGATTACAATTTAATCATTTTTTGGGAGCTGGAGAGCTCTCGTTATGAAAAGCTAGCTATAGCTCTGTTTGCCATTCATTCCAATGGGGAAACCTTGCGGCTAGACTTTCGACATGCATTCTGGTGGCGTATTTCTTTAAGCTTTCCTTATTGTTTGTATATAACTGCTGACTCAATAAAACATGATTTTAGTTGGATCGGTTTGTCGGTCTTTAATTTTGCAGGGTTACTGTGATATATATGTATGGCTATAATTATAATTTTAAGCTACTGTAATAGCCCGTGTTAGCAGCAGGGTTACTCCTGAGTGTACCCTTATGGTTGGTTTATGCCTTAAAATAATGGCCAGTCCGGACTCGAGTACCACAGCCCTGACAGGTAGATATCACTTAGCTGAACAACCACAAGCTGCAACTTTTCTGATTGATACAATGGGAGCCTAACTCTTGCACATGACCCCAATCTGCCCCTCTTATGGCTTGAAGCCATAACCTCTGCTGGTTTTTGGCAAAAGCATGCTTCCCCCTAGGTATGTTAACGACAGGCACCCATCACTGGCTCTGTTTGTACAATTAACTACACAACAACTCCTTGGCATTTTGACTTACGCTATGCCGCTACTAGCTAGCTAGCTACACAAAACACGTCTTCTTTCTGCCCCCCGGTTGCGTGCGCAAGCAGTGATGACGTTGCCGAGAAACCTATGTATTAGGATAGAATCAGTGATGAGGGTTTCCAGATGCGAGTTTCAGGATCTATAAGACTGTAAGGTCGATCCGAAGTTCGGAGAGAGCGTTTGGGTCTGTGCAGCGGTGCATGGCTAGGTGCTCTCCCTCATGAGAATCAAAAGTTCAATATTGAATAAAGCGGCCCGTAATCTGAAATCATCGGAGTCGTCATCTTTGAACATCTCCATCATCAATTTCCAGAGACTAGGGCTGCTCGATTATGGAAAAAAATATAATCACGATTATTTCGGTCAATATTGAAATCACGATAATTTAACACGATTACTCGTTGACTTCTGGAAAGCAATTATTGAACTTAAAAAAACAGTGTAAAAATTAAATAAATCAACAGTAAAAAAAAAAAAAAAAAAAAAAAAAAACATTCAGAACACAAGAGAGAAAATAAGAGTATACTTGTAAAATGTAATGAGCTAAATAATTGTTTTTCTCGATTATTCGGTTTTTGTGATCATTGGGAGCCGAAATCATAATCACGATTAAATTTCGATTAATTGCACAGCCCAACCAGAGAGTTCCTTCTCTCACCTGATCTCGGCCAGGGCTCGCCGCTCCTCCTCCAGGCGGCGCGCGTCCTCCAGGGTCAGCAGGGCGGAGGCCGCTTCGTGTTTCTCCCTCAGCTGCTCCTCCAGCCGGCCCACCAGGCTCAGCTGCTCGCGCTCCTGCTCCTCCAGCCGCCGGCGCTCCGCCTCCAGACGCACCCTCTGCTCCTCGCGCTCCCTCTTCAGCCGCTCCAGCTCGCGGTAGATCTCCGTCTGCTCCGCGGCATCCTGCTGGCGCCGCTGCTCTGCGTCCTGCTCCTTCTCTTCGGCTTCGCCTGAAATCAAAAACAGAGACATTACATTATACCAGGGGGGAGTCAAACTCAACTTCACTGAGGGCCACACTGGAAAATAAGAATCACATCAGGGGCCAGACATGTAGATTTTATGGACAAGCATTTGACTGTCTTATGGTTTTTTCCACTTGCAGTTTGGTCGACATAAAGTCCTAAAGAAGTCAGGAAAAAGTTCCTCAGCCATCAGAGAAAAAAAGCGCCCGAAAATGTCGGAAAAGGAGTCCAAAAACGTCGGAAAAACACACACACATAAATGTGGAGCAGTATATCCTGTATGACACACACACACACACACACACACACACACACACACACACACACACACACACACACACACACACACACACACACAGCAGTATATCCTGTATGTCCCTTACACACACACACATATAAAGGTGGAGCA
>NC_041332.1:4376925-4396925 GCF_004354835.1 Perca flavescens
CAGAGGAAGGGGGACGGGACATCTGGCCGAAAATGAGGGACATCCGGCAGAATTTCAGGCAGCAGCGGAGCCATCCCAGAAGTGGAATTTCGTGGATATAGACTAGGTTCAGTCCAACCTTCAGAAGATCAAATCTTGGGCGCCCGGATAACTCCGTTGGTAGAGCAAGCACCCATATATAGAGGTTTACTCCTCAATGCAGCGGGCCCGGGTTCGACTCCAACTTGCGGCCCTTTGCTGCATGTCATTCCCTCTTTCTCCCCTTTCATGTCTTCAGCTGTCCTGTCAATAAAGGCCTAAAAAAAGTCAAAAAAAAGAATCAAAGAAGATGAAATCTTACCTTGCGTTTCTCCCTCAGCTTGGCCGCCTCTTTCGGATGGTTGAAGCGAAACATGTTGGTCCTGCCGAGCAGAATGACAGCACCTGGACGACAAACACGACAGCAACTGAAAACAGTCCAGGACAGAGTCCTCTTTCACGTCTGAAGATTAAACATTTAAGGCGGCTGATGAGCCGTCACAAGGTTTCGGATTGCTCTGTACCTTGGTTGAGCGGCATCGGCTCCGTCACCTGAACGCCATTAACTGAACACTGGGCTCTGCCGAGCGGCACCAGAGTCACTTTGCCGTTCTGGCTCTCAAACATGCAGTGTTCGCTCTCCAGGTCCAGACCGTGCAGGACTGCAGGAGGAAGAGATGACACAGGAGAGACGTGGAGATTACACAAAAATCTAAATTAACTCCTGCACACCTACAAGAATCAGCAATGGAGCTACTGCGGGGTTTTCCCCTAAAATTATAAGGCCGAGGTGCAGCACCTAGAATATTGGAATTAGAATATTTGCTATCCACTTAGTGTGAGAGTGGGCAAGTTGTGTTTTTAGGTTATGGTTAGGATGTGCTTGCAGGAAAGATGAATGTGTTTGCTATGAATGAAGGGTGAGATGTATTCGGTGTGTGTGTGCAATGAATGTGTTGTGATATGGCGATAAAAACGGTCAAAAATGTCATATTGCTTCTTTTTTATATTGCAAAATGTCACATTTTCTTGAGGGACAACCCATTTTTGGGCATATTTCCATTATTTGGCTGATGGGTAACTGCTTAATTACTCAAAATATAAAAAGGTGACTACAAATGGCAACTGCATGTTTTACTTTCTGCAACAAAAGTGGATTTTAAAAAAGGTTAGTGTTGAGCAAAAAACGGGTTTGAGGAAATCAAACCTCTTTCGGGGAAAAGGAAGAACATCGTTTGACTTTTATACATCAACAACCGGTACATGAGGTTTGTGTGATGTATAAACATGATATTTATATATTAAAACCAGTGATGCACCGAATCCAGGATTCAACCGAATACTAGGCTTTTTGATTTATAATTTTTTTTTCCACCAAACCCTACGTTTGCGCTACGCTGGTCGCCGTAGTGATGGCGCCGTTGAGTACGGGAAGGTGTTTACGTAGGTGGAGTGTTGAATGCAGCAGGCTGTGAGGAAGTGGACATGGATCTGGTGAGCAGAACAAGTTGTTGTTTGGCAGAACTTTCAGTCAAAAGAAGGCCATTCAAGTCCAGCTACATGTTCAATCTGATCAATGCTGATTGGTCTGGTGGTGGCGAGGACCCTAAACTATACACAACATGGCCGCTGTTACAACATCTGGTATGAAACATCTGGAAGAATACGAGTTGTGCACGAAGGAATCTCCAGACAGCAGCCTGAATGCAGCAACTTCAGGTACGGCAAAGGAAGGACAGTCCCTGTTTACTTCATTCATGTGTTTACTGGGTTCATGGACTGAGGATGGGAGGAGGAGGCAGCACAATCTCAACCAGGGACTTCAGGATTCAGCCATAGCCCCGAAAATCTGGATTCGGTGCCATACTAATTAAAAGTCGGCATGTGGTCGAGTATTTGCAAAAGTGTTTTCTTATCTTTCCTATTAAATTAAATGAGCTCTGTGAAAAAGGTTTTCCTCCTTTTTTAACACTGTTGGTGTGACCGTATCTTGCACTGCTGCAGCTTGTTCAAATTAATTCCTACTGGTTGTTGATACAAAAAAAAAAAAAATAGCATTTGACAAACTTACTGATGTCCTGCTCTGTGGAGGCATCCTCCCTTCCCACGTATGTCCGTCCCTCCTGAAATGGAAGAAGAAAGAGATAAAGATTACATTGCTTGTCATTGCCTGGAAGATGACGTTTACGGTATCGTGCCTACCTGTTGTTCTTTGCTGAGCCAGTAGGCTACACTGTTGGTTCCACTTCAGGCTCTGGTAAACAGGATTTGGTAATCCTGAAATTTTGTATTTGGATCACAGTGATCCAATCCAACGTTCCTTTAAATCAGATCAGGTGATCCAGGGCCCAGTTTTTCAAAACATTTAATCTGGATCAAATTGATACGAATTTGGAAATCCCATGTTTTGCTATCCAGGATCACCTGATCCATCTTACTTTTATGCCAGTTTTTTTTAAAAAGAACGTTGGATTGGATCACAGTGATCCAAATACCAAATTTCAGGATTACCAAATCCTGTTGACCAGAGCCTTAAATGGAACCAACAGTGTAGCCTACTGGCTCAGCAAAGAACAACAGCTAGGCAAAATACCAGAGGCCACAAATAGCCATGGTTTGTTTTAATTTTAAGAAACAGAAAAACTGTAATAAACAGAAACATTTTACATTCCTTATTTTGTTATGTTTTTTTGTTTTTTGTTGTTTGCCATATCTCATTAGATGTAACATGCTACACATATGCTTCAAATATGAAGAAATGTATACATCATCAGTTCGAAAAATCACAACTGAATCCACCCTTATGATGGGATCAGGATAATCCTGTTTTTTTTGGGGGATCAAATAGATCCCAAACCAAGATCAAAGTTGAAAAACCCAAAGGGCAGGTTTGATCAAGATCAAATGTAAGATCCGATTACGGGCTCTGATCTTAGTTCGGAATCCCTCTTTTGCTTTTTGAAAAACCCATTTCCAAGATTTGATCCAATCTGTGATCCGAAGTCCCACTGGATTACTTTTGAAAAACTGGGCCCTGGATATGGGCCCAGATGATTCAGGCTCTGAAGTGTTTTCGGGTGATTTCGGACCTTCAGATGGTACAGGATGATGCCGGTACTGAGCAGGTCATCGTCGATGCCGATGAGGTGCGGCAGCTCCGAGTCCAACACCACGCCGATCCCCTCTTTCCTCAGAGCCAGAGTCTCCTCCTGCACACATCACAATCAGGTTTATTGCCAAGTACGCTTTCACATAGAAACTATTTGCCTTGTACTGCAAATACTGCAAGAGTCAAGGATCATAAATATCATTCTTTTTTTTTAAAGATTATTTTTTGGAGCATTTTATGCCTTTAATTGACAGGACAGATGAAGATGTGAAATGGCAGAGAGAGGGGGGAATGACATGCAGCAAAGGGCTGCAGGTCGGAGTCGAACCCGGGCCCACTGCGTCAAGGAGTAATCCTCTATACATGGGCGCCTGCTCTACCAGCTGAGCTATCTGGGCGCCCAGAATCATGAATATCATTCTGCCTGAAGATGGTCTAGTACTGATTATTAAAACTTTGTCTATCTTGCAAAAATATACTTAAGAGTGTTCGTGAGTTTTCTTTGCTATGAAATGAAAATGTACAATAACAGGGATGATAGGCAACCTTACCTTGAGGATGTTCTGAGTCTCGTTCCATTTGTTGGTCCACTCTTTAGTCAGCTCCAGGACCTGCAAACACACAAAAAAAACGATAAAGGTGAAAACAGAAACAACCGAACAACTAAAACAGGAAGTTAAACTCGTCCGCAGAGCAGAGATCAACACAAACAAAGAGCCACATTTTCAGTTCACATAAACGCCAAAAGAAGCTGTAGTTTGGTGCAGCAGTCATCACGCTTTCTGGTTCAATAATTACATTTTTTTTTAAGACATTTAGACTTACTCTGGCTTCATTTTGGTGCAGTTTCTCCTCCATACTCAGAGCAGTGGGCGAGTCCAGGAGAGCAATCTGACACACAAACACAGACACACGGGTCAGAAACACACAGACTGGGTTGTATCCTCAGTGACATTCATGCAGTGACTTTTTGATCATAATAATCATGACAGTTAAAGGTGCCCTGCCACACGTATTTCATGACTTTGTGGTAATGTCTGGAGTTCTACCATGGACTCCGTAACATTATTTGTGGAAAAAATGCCTTGGTTACCTTGTTTCAAGCCATCCAAGCGTGGTATAGAAAGCCTGGAGGAAGACTTGGCTCGATTTGTGCCAGTTCTCATTAATATTCAATGAGCTAAGCTGCTTGACTCTGACTGGCTAACAGCTAGCCAATGAGAGCCTGGCTGTCAGAATCCTTTACCCAGCGCAACTGGGCGAGCTCATGAATAGTAATGAGCTCAGGCAGCATGATGTCAGACTGACCAGCTTTTGTAATTGGCCTGATTTCTCCGCAGCAGGTGGCAGTTTATTTTCACATTCACCGACATAACACAAACACATATGGACCGGACATATTTAAAAAAATACAAACAAAAACGGTTTTGTGTTGCAGGGCACCTTTAAAGTTAGTAGTAGGTTACTGACACAACAGGATATCATAAAGGGGTACTGTCTCACAATTCCAGTCCAACAAGTACGTCACTTTTCCTCAAACTGCTTCATCCTTTTCTAGTTTCCGACGACCCTTCGTCCCTTTGTTTAATACCATACGTCTGTTGTTAAGTTAACGTATTACGTCTCGCGCACACGCAGAACGTACGCTCAAGTCAGCGTCGCTTCGGTGTGTTCTGAGGCACTTTTTGGACCAACTCGGGGAGAATGATCAGTCCGACTGGCTTTACTGCCGACAGTTGGGTTGGTGCATTAGGGCCTTAAGATGGTGTATCGCATCAAATCGTGAGTTGAGTGTATGGTTACATCCCCTACCTTTTGAACAATCCTCCCTCAACATCAGTTAATTTGAATCCTGAGACCGAAACGTTGAGAGCAGCAGAGCGAGACCTCCTGCAGACTCTTTGTAACCGTCCTATCAGTCCGGGTTTGTTTACCTGGTTGCCCTGAATCAGCAGAGCTTTGAGTCGGGCGATTTCGGCCCGCAGTTCTCTGATCAGCCGGACGTTGCAGTCCTCGTTGATGGTGGGTTTGTTGATGATGTTCTTGGCTCGGTTAGCGTAGCGCAGAGTGCTGAGCGTCTCGCCGTAGTTCACATCGGCGGGGGAAACGGCTGCAGAGAGAAACAAATACATCAAATAATGTTTTTTTAATAGACCCAGTAGTGGAGTCTAGAGGTGTTGAAATTAAACAAATAATCAATGCATCGAATCGTGGACGATGCTGCATCGATAATCGGCCGGCTCATAATCGATTATTTCTGTTTATAATGTAATGTCGGCCTGACAACATTTCTGTTTACATATTCTGGTGTGTGTTTTGCACATTCAGGAAGTGCCATGTGCTCAGTGCTGTATAGTTTTATGTATCCAGTTTATTTAGTATTAGAGCACTGCAGAATGTTTGGTTTTTGAAGCTTGAAAAGCTATGAATTAAATATCCTACATGGCTTTAATAGAAAAATGTATTTGAGGCATCGTGATGCATCGAGATATCAAATCAAAAGAGATCAGTGAAGACTCACACCTCTAGTGGAGTTTTGTTTTTTTGTAGTGAGTGTACTGTGATTTTTTGATTATTTGTTTAGACTGGCTTTTAATACGTAGTAGTGGTGTGACAACAAACCCTCTCCTCCTCCAGTTTCTAAGTAACCTTTTCTAATTTTACCATTTTCTATGTTTTCATTCTTTTTATTGTACAATATGTTGTTTTATTCTTGGTTCCTGATGTAAAGCACTTTGGAGACCTGCTGGTTGCTGGAAAGTGCTATATAAATAAATGTTGATTGATTTGAAGCACGTCAATAAACTCTACATGTCTGAGCCTTGCTGTGATTTTCATTTTTTCAGCGTGGGCCCTTCGTGAGGTTGAGTTTGACCCCTCTAGTCTACAGGAAGTGTTTTTATGTTAGCGCAACGTCACGGTAACCTGACTCCACCGGATGGATCGCTTCTCATTTGCTCGGCATATCTGGGAACTTTCCGTTGGAGAACTTTTGGAAAGGGGCGAAATTCCTGGTTAGCTGATTGGATAAATCATCTGTCTATCACCACCTATAGTTGTTCATAGACGGGCCAAATCAACCAATCAGATCAAACTCTTGCCGAAAACCAGTCGGGAGAAGAGCAGAAACATTTTTTCCTCCGAGAAAAGCCTCCAGTGCCGTTTTTTTTTTTTTTTTTTTTTTTTGCTCTTCTTTCAATGAAGGAATACTTTCTAATTCGGATAAAACTTGCTGCGATAGCTACGCTCATCTCATCCGTGGAAGCCGCCACGTTGTTTAGACCGAACAGTCGCTTCTCGTTGCATCACACCTAAACCCGCCTCAGAACCAAGGCTGATTGGTCGGTCGTTTGGCGAACGGCTCCAAATTCTCTCGATCTCTATCAGGAAGGTCTCACCAGGCTAATGTCACAGTGATTCGGAATGTGTGCGTATGTGCTTTAATGTTTGCGTCTCACTGGCGATCATGATGGTCTTGGAGTTGCCGCCCAGGCTGTCTTTGAGCAGCCACGTCAGCACCGAGTCTCTGTAGGGAACAAACACCGACTTCTTCTTCAGGTTGGTGTTCACGCCGTCCTGCGTCATGTCAGCTGGAACAGAAACAGGAAAACAGATCCTCCAGTCAGCAGGAGCAACAAACAGCCAGAGGACAGACTTTTATTATGTGAGCGGGCGGAAATTGAGATAATGATGTTAATTTTTTGTTTTGTTGTCCTGTTTATCAGATTCAGAAAGGAGTTTATTGCCACAGTAGGTGGCCTACGTGGAATTTGCCTTGGTGATAGGTGCATATATACACAAACAAACATTAAAAAAAAGGTCCACTGTGTGGGAATTTCTCCCATCTAGCGGTGAAACTGTATTTTGCATTCAAACGAATAGTGTTCTCTAACGCCTCGCTTTTTCAAATGCGTGTTGCAACTACGGTAGCCGTTATGGACCAAGAAGCTATGACTTCTGAGGCTTCTTCCAATGTTTCACTTTTTTGTCATTTTGATAATAATGAGGACATATTTATGAACGAAGACATTGATTTTAGCTAATAAAATACTTAAAACACTACACAGTGGACCTTTAAAAATTAAGAATAAACAATAAATCTGAAACAAATATATACAAAATAGCTGTTTAGTATAAGAGAAAGGAGGCCGAACGGAATATGTATGAATTTATGGCTGAATTTGCGAGGACTTAAGGGATGTACTTTTTACTAAAATGACCTTTATATATTTATACTTCTGGCTGGATGATAATGAAAAATGTAAGTTATGCTTCCGAAATGGAAACTTGTTTGTAGCAGATTTTATTGGTCAAGCTTCGGAGAGAAGACTTTGAAGAGCGAGCTGTAAATTAACCCTCCGAGGTGTATAAGGGCATTTTCATGTATCTTCTTAAATTGACCTTTTTTAGGGTTTTGTATAAAACTGATCCGCGTGTGTTTCATATCAAAATGTTCAGAACAAACCCAGCTTTCCGAACAGTGACGTCAACATTTTTTCTACTGTAGAGCGATGTGTGAAGAGATAATCTGTCGCTGAAGCTGAAACGTTAATGTTCGCTTTTTGAAATTCCTCAAATCTCTTTTGAAAACAAACCTTAAGTTATGGTGTGTGTGTTTGTGTGTGTATGCGGTGGGCGCAGTTGTCTGTGTGTGTCTCTGTCTGTGTGTCTCTGTCTGTCTGTCTGTCTGTCTGTCTGTCTGTCTGTCTGTCTGTCTGTCTGCGGTTGTGTGTGTGTGTGTGTGTGTACGAATTGTTTCGGTGCTTGAAATGAGTTTGCCAAAGTCTTTCGGTTATATAGGATTAAAATTGTAAATAAATGTCTGAAATGATATTTCCTAATAACGCTTTTTCAAACAATGTTTGGATGTGCCTGTGCGCCTTTCGTCCTCAGAGGGTTAACCTATAATTTTGTGAAATCTAATGAAACTTTGTGAACCCAGAAACATAAAATGTGCTGGTCTTATAAAGCCATCAGGGTTGGCCACTTTGTGTGCATGACACGGAAATGAAAGGGATCGAATCAAAACATAAAAAACACAAAATATAGACGTATGAAAATGTAAAAACAGATTTCAGATCATCATCGTCATCTTCTTGCGTTTCTGACCGAGTGCGGAGATGACGTTGCCCAGGGTGACCAGCGACTTGTTGATGTTCCCTCCCTCCTTCAGGCGGACGCCCGTTGCTCCGGTGGCGTCGGCCCGCTCGCTGCCGGCCAGATCCACCAGGTGGATCTTACTGAGCGTCTCGCTGGGCATCTCTGCGTCGAACTTGGCCTGACAAGAGACGGAGAGCAGGAACCATTCGTCTGAGTTTTGTAGGGCTGTGCTCGATTGAAGAAATTCTTAGTCGACTAACACTCATTCAATTGTATCGATTAGCTGATTTGATCGACAGATCTGTAAATCTGAGTTTCTCCACAAAGAGTCCTGCTAAAAGCACCACTTTCATTCTTGTGTTTACCAGAGATGTGCTCGTACGTTTCTTGGAAATAAGTCATTCAGCATGAAAAAAAGCATCAAACATGACTCATGGACTAAAGAGATCTAAGTTGACTAAGAGGGAGCAGCTCTAGAGTTTTGCTGAATATTAAAATAAAAAATAAAAAAAGGTGCAATAATGGCTCGTTGCTTTCAGTAAAGAAATCCTGTGAATTCATGTTCTTTTCATATTTTGCCAGTGAATCATTCAAGACAAACAAACTGCGGAGAAATGCTCTACTTTCTGAAGTGAGGGACTAGTTTTCCGACCTGGGTGAAGTTGATGGTGAAGATGGCGTGCGAGCGGCTGCTGACGTCGTTCATGCCGGTGCTGGCGGTGGTGCGGTTGATGTTTCCCGCCTCCATCAGCTCTTCCACGTCGCTGTAGTTCTGCACCAGGTGTTTGGACAGATCTGAGATCAGGAGGGACAGATTCATGAACCAAACCACTGAGAAAACTGGTCGACTGGCTTAATATTCGCCAGAAACTTAATTATTACGCAACTACAAGACCGTAATACAAAAGATTTCCAAATGCACAACATAGATTGTCCATCTTGAACATGGTAGCTTAGTCTGGTGTACGTTTCAATTCAAATATGTAGAAAAAACTAAAAAGGGTCCAGAGAAGAGCTACTAAATTTATTCCAGGAATGAAAAGTATGTCTTATGAAGATAGATTGAGAAAATTAAGTTTACCGACTCTCATATTTAGGAGATCCAGAGGGGATATGATTCAGGTGTATAAGCTTGTAAAGGGAATATATGATATATGTAGTGTATAATTATAAAGCTTGTCAGTAATTCATGTAACTCATTTATGAATTGTAAGAAAATTTCAATCATGAAATTAATTCGTTCTATGAAAACATGTTAAAATGTGAAAATATATATATTTGTTTTGTGATGCTTGAGTCTGGAATAGAGAACTTTATATCCTATATCAGAATCTTTTTCAATAAATTTCAATAAATAACCTGAGATTTTCACTTCATCGTCCCTGACAAACTGGAACTTAAACGGAAGCCAGGCTACATAAACCCAAAGGGCGTAACTTTGGGTTCAACATTGGGGGCAAAACTGAAATTTTGAACATCAAACACATAATTTCCTGAATTTTTCTGCAACCATTTCTGCCTTTTATGCATGACGTTATGGTGCAAGGTCTTTATTTGTGTAAAGGAAATTAAAATAGGACTGCACTGGCCAGTTTTGATTATTGTAAATTACACCTATGCATAAACCTATACATACACACCTAAACCAAACTCCTACTGGTAAGGTAGCTAAACTAACACCAGCAAAAAGAACATCATCCAGGACTTTCTTGGCCCTGGAGTTGAACTCTGCAGTCTCACCTTCTACGTACGGTCCGTCCTTTGGGTGCTCCCTGACTCTCAGGTTGTAGGTCTGAGTGGATTTCCTCCTCAGCAGGTCTCGCACCCTCTCGTTGTAGATCTCCAGGTAGCTGGAGGCATAAACCAGGAGGAAAACATGATGGTTACTTAGTGCTCTGTATGTCAGGTTTGGCCTTTTGACAGCGTGAGTTTTTTTTTAAGTTGGAAACTAAATACGTTTCTTCCTGATTCAAGCTGTTAACTGTTCTCTGTCACGGCTCCGTGTGAAGAGCAAGAAGAAAGATGAAGGATGCTGTTCCCGAAAAAGCTAAAAAATATACTAACGTACATGAATTAAAGTTGTGTCACATCCCCCCCTCAAATTGAACTATCAGTCCGAGCAGAAACAAAAGCAACAGATGTTAATGGCTGGATTTACAGCCAGATTAAAATGTTATTTACAGCACCAGTCTGTTAAGGGTTATTGGAGTCTAATAACTGAGCGCTGGTGCAGACCCACTGTTGTCTGTGAAGGTTTTCAGTCACCCAGCTTATAGATATTTATCCAACAAAACAACAAATACACACAGTCACACACACACACACAGTTTGTTTTCAAAAGAGATTTGAGGACTTTCAAAAGGCCAACATTAACGTTTCAGCTTTACCGGCAGATTATCTCTCCACACATCGCTCTAGAAAGAAACGTGGGATCACTTATATGCAAATACCCTAAAAAAGGTCAACTTAAGAAGATGTTTGAAAAAGCCCTCCGACCTCAGAGGCTGAAGATGCAGCGCTCACGATGAGACAGACATCCATTTGAAACGTCCCGACTTCTCTTCTGCAGGTAAAGTCAGCAGCGAAGGTTGAAAACTCTGCTCACCTGACTTCTGTACGGAACGACGCTTCATCCCATCGACTCGCCGCGGAGATACGACTGAACAAACTTTCACAGAACCTCGGGATCAGACCGGCATCTCCCTAAAACAGACAGACAGAGACAGACAGAAAGACACACACACACACACAGACAGAGAGTGAGAGAGAGAGACACAGAGAGAGAGAGAGAGACAGAGAGAGAGAGAGAGAGAGAGAGAGAGACAGAAAGACAGAGAGAGAGAGAGAGAGAGAGAGAGAGAGAGAGAGACAGAGAGAGAGAGAGAGAGAGAGACAGAGAAAGAGAGAGAGAGACACAGAGAGAGAGAGAGAGAGAGAGAGAGAGAGAGAGAGATAGAGACAGAAAGAGAGAGAGAGAGAGAGAGAGAGAGAGACAGAAAGACACACACAGAAAGACACAGAGAGAGAGAGAGAGACACAGAGAGAGAGAGAGAGACAGAAAGACACACACAGAAAGACAGAGAGAGAGACACAGAGTGAGAGAGAGAGAGAGAGATAGAGACAGAAAGACACACACAGAAAGACAGAGAGAGAGACACAGAGTGAGAGAGAGAGAGAGAGACAGAAAGACACACACAGAAAGACAGAGAGAGAGACACAGAGAGAGAGAGAGAGAGAGAGACAGAAAGACACACACAGAAAGACACAGAGAGAGAGACACAGAAAGATAGACACAAAGCGAGAGAGAGAGAGAGAGAGAGACAGAAAAAAATACAGAGAGAGAGAGAGAGAGAGACAGAAAAGACACACAGAGAGAGAGAGACACAGAAAGATAGACACAAAGCGAGAGAGAGAGAGAGAGAGAGAGAGAGAGAGACACAGACAGAAAGACACACACACAGAGAGAGAGAGACACAGAAAGATAGACACAAAGCGAGAGAGAGACAGACAGAAAGACACACACAGAGAAAGAGAGAGAGAGACACAGAAAGATAGACACAAAGCGAGAGAGAGAGAGAGAGAGAGAGAGAGAGAGAGAGAGAGAGAGAGAGACAGAAAGACACACAGAGAGAGACACATATTTTATAGTGATCCATTATCTGTTCAAAACATGTTCTATTAAAGAAAAGATAGAAAATAAATGTGTGCGTGTGTGCTTTAAAGTGGTTAGAAAAACTATGAAATCGGTATCGGCCGGTCTAACTCAAAGAAAATCGGAATCGGCCTAGAAAGTTGTAATCTGTGCATCTCTACATTTGAGTAAAACCTGACCCGGCTCCGTCTGGAGTCCGACGCGTCTCCCCTCAGCTGATTCAACCCTAAACTCGAGATTAGCAACAGACAGACCTCAACCTTTGACACTTCATAGTATCAGCTGTCCTCCAGAAGGACTCCGATCTCCCGGTCCTCCACTTACTAGAATTGTTGGGTCTTTGCACATTACAGAGTGTGGTCTAGACCTACTCCAACTGTAAAGTGTCTTGAGATAACTCTTGTTGTCTTGTCTTGATACTATAAATACAAT
The DNA here is from genome assembly GCF_004354835.1 of Perca flavescens. Classification (NCBI taxonomy): domain Eukaryota; kingdom Metazoa; phylum Chordata; class Actinopteri; order Perciformes; family Percidae; genus Perca; species Perca flavescens. Next base: position 4,389,237 of record NC_041332.1, read on the forward strand.
TTAAATTTCTTTTGGATATGTGGAGAGGTGGGATACATTTTTTTAAATTAAAAAACAGACACGGTGGTATTTTATGGGCTGATTCTAGTGTTTTAGACAAAATATTTAGATATTTGACTATATCAAATACAACAGTAAACTAATAAATTAAGTTTGAACAAACATGAGATTTGTACGAAAAATATAGAATATCAGCAGCTTTATCTCTGAACTAAGTGAGTAACAATTTAAATACTAAACGTTTTAAATACTTTCTGGTGATTGGTCAAATTTTTTTTTTTTTAAGATTCTTTTTGGGGCTTTTCCGCCTTTAATTTTGACAGTACAGCTTAGGTTAGAAGGGGGGAGAGAGAGAGAGAGAGAGAGAGAGAGAAAGGGCGAAGACAATGCAGGAAATCGTGACAGGTCGGAGTCGAACCCTTGACCTCTGCGTCGAGGCATAAACCTCGACGTACATTGGCGCCTGCTCTACCACTGAGCCAACCCAGCCACTTAATCCTTTTTTAAAAAGTTTGACTAAGTGTTCAGGGTCTTGGAAACTTGGACACATGATGTAAATTACATACTTTTGCCAATTTCTGCATTTCAAATTAGAACATTTGGGTTTTTTTCCTTGTCACATATGACTGTAAATGTAATATCTTTTGTTTTGGGACAACAACAAGCAGTTTGAAGACATCACCATGGACTGTGTGAAGGTAATTTTTTTCCCCCAGCGTATTCTAACATTTCACAGACCTAGAAGATGAATCGATTCCCAGAGGGGGAAGGAGACATGCTGTGTCATGCTTTATCCCAGCAATGTAAATGGAGTTGAGCCAGCCTGGAGCCTCCACTGAGTAACTTCACTACAGCCAAGCAGACCGATCAATCATTTGGTCTGGGAATGTTATCTCTCTGGCCCAGTTTCCACCTGGTTTTAAAATCCGAGCTGAGTGATCCAATCACAAGTGGACAGCTCTAGGTACGGGTGGGCCCACCTGGCAGGAGAATGGGTCTCCAAATGCGGCCTCAGTGCCCACTTAGTATGATCGCATCTCACCTCCCCGCTCTATATGCAAATGAATGTGTAGGCCTAAATCGGTTAGCACTTCTGCCTCACAGCAAGAAGGTTCTGGGTTCGATCCCAGGTCATCCCGGGCCTTTCTGTGTGGAGTTTGCATGTTCTCCCCGTGCTTGCGTGGGTTTCCTCCGGGTGCTCCGGTTTCTTCCCACCATAAAGACATGCATGCAACTAGGACTACAGTTGAAAATTAGCCGACTGGCTAACACTGGCGCGTTTACAGAAATGTTGATTAATGTGCATTGTCCTAATATAAATAAATAAATCCTCTTCTTCTTTCTGTCTGCATAAAGGCTGTGTTGTAGCCAATTTTGCTGCGTGCGTGTCTAGCCAGGTGTGTGTGCGTGTGCGTGGTTTGTTCGTTACGTCACCGGTGTGTGTGTGTGTGTGTGTGTGTGTGTGTGTGTGTGTGTGTGTGTGTGTGTGTGTGTGTGTGTGTGTGTGTGTGCTAATCAGAGGTTAGAAAGGGAATCACATGTGAGGGGAAATGGAGGAATTAGGATCTGGGAAGCCACACAGTTTTTCAATCACAGCTGTGTGCGTGAGATTGCGTGTTTTTTTAGATCTCGTCTGCTCATTGTCGATCTTTCACAGTCAGTCTCTTTGTGCCGACATATGAATGACGGGTGGGGCGGCCTGTTCATGTGAGAAAAGACGTTCCAAAAGCTTTTCAGCTTTCAGTAAGTTTGTAGCTTCTGCCAGAATCTCTGTGGTTTGGAGTTTAGTTTCTATATTTATAAATCGGCTTAATGTTACGTTTCATGTTCACTTTTAGGAGTCGTGTTACGTTACTGCTGATGAAGACCCAACATTTCCTGATTTTGCTGCTTCGTAATAAAAGTATTTAAATAATAGCATTAAATCTACACCCTGGGAAGGAAACAGGGGAGACACTTTGTTTCTCTCACTATAGCTGTGTTTCCATCCACCAGTTTTTATCCGAATTAAGTGATATTGAATGAAAAATGCCGTCATGGAAACAGTAAAATTTGATTGAATTTCATGAATATCGACTCAAAGAAAATACTTTCGGTTTCATCGGATTTTCGATAGATAGATAGATAGATAGATAGATAGATAGATAGATAGATAGATAGATAGATAGATAGATAGATAGATAGATAGATAGCTTATGCGATAAACGCTGATGGATACATTATTTGCCCGAATAAATTAATGAATTGCGATTAAGTTTTAGGTCATTTTATGGTTGCAACCCGCCACAAAACGAAGAAGAAGAAGTTGTAGTTCATTTCCGCCCAGTATTTCCGCTCTGTCTGCACACATGGCGGGCGTCAACAAAGATATGATGTAAGTGGACAAACGAGGAGACGAGAGACTTTTTCAATTTAATTCACGAGCAAAACGTAACGGCTATTTTAGATAGCAAAAATCTAAGAAATGTGCATCTGCATCATTATAGCAATGTGTTGATAGCGTCGTCGTTTTCTTCTTATAGCTCGATACGTCGCTATCAACTGGCACATATGCACTATTACAACTTGTGCATGTTGATCATTTGTTGGTAGATGGCGCGATCCATTCTGTCTAGCAAAACTTTGTTCGCAAATGTTTGCTTGATTTGTGAAATGTGAATGAATGATTCAGTGCAAAAATGAACGGAAACTTCAGATAATTCAATTGACAAGTGGATGGAAACTTAGCTTATGACTCTAGAGCACACACACACACACACACACACACGCACATGATTTTTCACTCCTAATGATCACAAAAACAGATTTGTCCGACGATTAAACTCTTAAATTATGTTTGATATGATATGTTTGGTTGTTTATGTGTACACCATTCACCACATACTGGGGAGAAAGTATGAAGGGAAAACTCCCAGTTCAACGTGTTTTACTGTTGATATGTTTTTTACTTCAATAAATGCAACATCTTTCCAAAAGTCAACGAGTAATTGTGTAAAATAATTGTGATTTCAGAATATTGACTGAAATAATCGTGATGGTGATTTTTTTTTTTTTTTTTTTTTTTCAATTATCGAGCAGCCCTAACTCAGAGCCGTCTACCCACAGGGCTGCTCGAGTATGGAAAAAAATATAATCGTGATTATTTTGGTCAATATTGAAATGACAATAATTTAACACGATTACTCGTTGACTTCTGGAATGATGTTGCAATGATTGGAGTAAAAAAAACAGTAAAAGTTAAATAAAATCAACAGTAAAAAAAACAAAACACATTTTCTCACATTTTGATTAATTGCACAGCCCTATCTACCCGTGATCCAATCAATCAGTCAGATAGGATCATTATTATTTTTTTTCCAGATTATTTTTTGGGGCTTTTTTTCCACCTTTAAATTGACAGGACCGCTAGGTGAGAAAGGGGGGAGAGAGGGGAAGACATGCAGGAAACCATCACAGGTCGGAGTCGAATCCTGGACCACTGCATCGAGGCATAAACCTCTAAATATATGCGCGCCTGCTCTACCCACTGAGCCAACCCGGCCACAGATTGGATTTTAATACCAGGTGGAATAACAGGGTATCTGTCTGCTAAGTCTTTCTGGATAAGAGAGTGTGAAATGTAAATGTTAAATATGTCAAAAGAGTTTAGTCTCACTGGATTCCCCATCATGGTGTAGGACTTCCCAGAGCCGGTCTGACCGTAGGCGAAGACGCAGGCGTTGTAACCCTCAAACGCCGCCTTCAGCACATCCACGCCCAAATCTTTAAAAACCTGCAAATAAAAAGAACAAGATAAAGATTTTTTCATTTCTGCTGAGACGTCTTTAAAGCTCCACCGTGTAAGGATTTCTCCCACCTAGCGGTGAAATTGTATATGACCACCAACTGAATATTAAATCGATACAGCATAGTATTGTGATATTTTCCGTGGCAATACTGTATCGATACACAGACGCTAAGTATGGATCTTTTATGATATATGTGTTGGTCAGTTTGTCTGCTTGACATCCCATTTCGCAGCAACAAAAGTGAGATGAACAAAAACAGAGAAATGTATCTTTTTAGATTAAACAGATGTTGACAAAATGTCTTTTTGGGGACTTAATTTGAAATTTGGACAAATTTGAAGTTGGAAAAAAAAGGTAATACATTGCGATAAATAGAACATTGCAGTAGGTTTAAAATCGCAATAATATTGTATCGTGACATAAGTATTGTGATGATATCGTATCGTGAGACCTCTGGTGATTCCCACCCATACTTTCTAGCCCATCCTCCTACGGTGGCCGAACCCAAAATGATCCCTTAGTATCTCCACCGTTTACACGCAGCCGTTCTAGCCACTCCAATATTAACTTTGGTCTTGTTGCTTGGCCTATCGCGTTGTCGTTTTAATTCTCTTTTTTCGCTTCCCTGGCGAGTGTTCTCCAGTTCATTCGTCACGATGCCACTGAGTGTAAGAGGGCGAAAGGCTGAGGTATGTCCCTCTTTGGCTAATGTATTATAAAGATGGAGGTATGTCCCTCTTTGGCTAATGTATTATAAAGATGGAGGTATGTCTCTCTTTGGCTAATGTATTATAAAGATGGAGGTATGTCCCTCTTTGGCTAATGTATTTTAAAGATGGAGGTATGTCCCTCTTTGGCTAATGTATTTTAAAGATGGAGGTATGTCCCTCTTTGGCTAATGTATTATAAAGATGGAGGTATGTCCCTCTTTGGCTAATGTATTATAAAGATGGAGGTATGTCTCTCTTTGGCTAATGTATTATAAAGATGGAGGTATGTCCCTCTTTGGCTAATGTATTTTAAAGATGGAGGTATGTCCCTCTTTGGCTAATGTATTATAAAGATGGAGGTATGTCCCTCTTTGGCTAATGTATTATAAAGATGGAGGTATGTCCCTCTTTGGTTAATATATTATAAAGATGGAGGTATGTCCCTCTTTGGCTAATGTATTATAAAGATGGAGGTATGTCTCTCTTTGGCTAATGTATTATAAAGATGGAGGTATGTCCCTCTTTGGCTAATGTATTTTAAAGATGGAGGTATGTCCCTCTTTGGCTAATGTATTATAAAGATGGAGGTATGTCCCTCTTTGGTTAATGTATTATAAAGATGGAGGTATGTCTCTCTTTGGCTAATGTATTATAAAGATGGAGGTATGTCCCTCTTTGGCTAATGTATTATAAAGATGGAGGTATGTCCCTCTTTGGCTAATGTATTATAAAGATGGAGGTATGTCCCTCTTTGGTTAATGTATTATAAAGATGGAGGTATGTCCCTCTTTGGCTAATGTATTATAAAGATGGAGGTATGTCCCTCTTTGGCTAATGTATTATAAAGATGGAGGTATGTCCCTCTTTGGTTAATGTATTATAAAGATGGAGGTATGTCCCTCTTTGGCTAATGTATTATAAAGATGGAGGTATGTCTCTCTTTGGCTAATGTATTATAAAGATGGAGGTATGTCTCTCTTTGGCTAATGTATTATAAAGATGGAGGTATGTCTCTCTTTGGCTAATGTATTATAAAGATGGAGGTATGTCCCTCTTTGGCTAATGTATTATAAAGATGGAGGTATGTCTCTCTTTGGCTAATGTATTATAAAGATGGAGGTATGTCTCTCTTTGGCTAATGTATTGTAATGTATGCTCGTATGTATTCTGAAGGATTCTGAATGGCAGATTCTACGCTTACAAGAATACTTTGATTAGTTGGTGGAAGTTATAACACATGAATGAGCACACATTTGTGAAAGAACAAAGTTTTTTTTTTTTTGCTAAGAATCAACTCCAAAATTTACAATGTAGGTCTCTTTAAGGCCTCTGCTGACGTGTTAACTGGTGCATGATATTGCAAAACCTTTTACTATAAGGTGTGTTTGTTGTTTACCAAGCGGTTATGTGATTTCAGAGTTTATGACGAGCTTGAGTCACATTAAGAGTCCTGAGTCAACACAGAGTCTGTCAGCAACAAGCTGCTTTGACTGAGAACAAGAGTCTGATAAATCCATCGCCCTCTGAACCCAAACACAAACCGTTGTTACCAATAATCCTCCAAATACCACAAGAGATTTGCTAAGAAGAATTGCAAAATTAGCCAGATTAATCCTCTGAAGCTCCGGCTGTTTGTCACCTTTACTCTGCAGCTTTATTACAGTCATTACATGTCTTATCCAGGTATGCCATATAATGCAGCAGCAGGCTACCGCTAAGATAATGTTACCCTGTGTCTGTAGCTGAATGCTACCAGCTAGAAAAGCGGTTGGATTTTTCTTCAGGAGGTGCGCAAGTAGGCAGGGATGGAGAGAGAGAGAAAAAAAACAACAAAAGAAACTGCTTTTGATTTCAGTAGTCGATATCGAAAACCTATTTCTGTCGATTTTTCGATTCAAAATAGAAATCGTGAAAGCCCTTCTTATACGTTCACAGGTTGTCAACATCTTTTGGATTTCAGCACTACAGTTCCCATCATGCTTACCATGTTGTAAAGAAGTGTAAAGTTGCAAAGCTACGCGTTACGGGGTCACCTGTTTCAACAGCCAATAGAGAAGTCCACTTTTAAAGTCGGCTACAAACTATAGAAATAGAACTATCCATAATCCATTTTATTTCTAGGTTACAAACTGTTAACTGGTCGAAATGGCCGACCAACGTGCGCCTGCGAGCACGTACGGTGGAGGGAGCTAGAGAGTGATTGAAGAAAGGGAGCGCCTCGGGCAAAGCCATGAATCGTGAAAAAAAAAAAAAAAAAAAACAAAAACATGTTTTTGCCGATTCATCACTAGAAATGTAACCGTAGCAAGCATCTCAATATCACTAACGTTATCCACATTCATATAAAGACGTAAAAAAATGATATGTCCAGTTACAAAAAGCCTGGAAGTCAGAAGTTAGGTTGGAAGTGTGAAGAGTTGTTGCTATGGAGATGATACACCGTCTCGTCTCATCTCATTGGTGTAAACCAAGGGGGGTAAGCTTCTCTCCTCAACTCGTACCTTCTATGGTGCCATTTTGATGCTAATTAGCTCTCACCCCCCATTAGCATCCCATTGACCCATTCACTTTGACAGCAAATAACTTCACATCTGAAGCGTTTAAAGACTATTTGTCCATTGTTTATTTCTAAAGAAACACGACAATGTATAAAAGGCTCCATTACCTTGTAGCTCACGTTATGGCTCCGTAGCAGAACGCTTTTATAACAATAGGCTAACGATTGGGTCATAACCACGAGACTTACTGTCACACAGTAGAGGAATTACCGTATAGTACAGGAGAAGCTCACAGGCAGTTTGGACTTCCATTAGCTGTTTAGGTTTAATTACTAATGTTAACTAGCATGTTAGTGATCAGTAATGACTAATGTTAACTAGCATGTTAGTGATCAGTAATTAGCCTGTGTCTATGTTCTCTCCTTACATACACCTACACTCTCCATCTCTGTAAGATTGGGAATGATTGAGATTTCTCTCGGCACAGCTACCAGAAGACTTCACACTTTCAGACACGTTGCTCACGTCACATCTACGTCTTCAAGCTCAGTTGGAGGCTGCTCAGTAACACTCAGCCAGCACCGGGAAAGAGACTTCTGATATCCTTCACTGGTCTCAGACCAGAGCAACGGGATCTGATGGTCCATTATATATACACCGTCTATGGTGTAAACTGGCAGGTTTCAGAACGCT
>NC_041332.1:4401925-4474425 GCF_004354835.1 Perca flavescens
CATATCGATTTTTCAAAACCATGAATTTGATCTTTTAATATCTGCCTTTTTACCATAAATGTGATTAAATGTGTACATACTGTAACTACACTTAGCCATATTCTGCTGCTCTTCATACTATTCATCCTGCACATACACTTATTCTCACTACTCCTATAATGTTAGCGTTTCTGCACTACAATGAATACCCATATTTATTCAGTTTTTCTTATAATACACTGCATATATCTGTTGTTGTTGTTGTCGTCATTATAATGTTCCTGCTACTACATTGCACATATCTGTACATGTTGTTCATATTACATAGCCCTAATTATAAGTTAATTGCTAATACACTGCACATATTTATATATAAATTTATATTACTCTAAACCACCTTCTGTAAACCAACTGTATACTACGGTCAACACAGCACTAGATTTCTTGTCCTGTCTATGCACCACTGGTCTATACCTTGTATATTGCATTGCACTTTTCTGCTTTTTTGCCCTTCTGGTTGGTCTTTGTACTCCGAACAATGACAAAGTTGAATGTAATCTAACCTAACCTGGTGCATTATAAAAAAGTATCAGTCTTTTTTTTTTTTTTTTAAACATTTTGATAGCTTTTTTCCTCATTTTTGTTCAGACTTTTTTGTGGCTTTCTCAGACAATTGTCACCTTTTTGTAAATTTGTAGCTTTTTCCGACGTTTTTGTACGCTTTTTGTTGTTGTTTTGGGTCTCTGTGGTCATGTGGCGTCTCTTTGCAGTCAGTTTGTGTGTCTCTTTGTTGTAGTTTTTGCATCTTTTTCACATCACTTTGGACCGTTACTATCACCACATCTGTGTCTAAAACGTTGGAAACGCCTGAGCAGGTAATACATGAATAACACTCAGAAACTTAAAGACAAAACTTCCAAAAAATAAAAAGATGTCCTGTAAACTATTTTACACACATATCTGTTACTGTATCTCTGGACAACGAAGGGTCCCTGCAAACTAAAACTTGAAACCAGTTCAAATATACTTTAGGAGTCTGAACGAGGCTCTGCTGTTGAACTTGTGATGTCGGGATTGTCTTTATGTTTCCAGACGAACCTTGCTGACATAATTAAAGTCCACATGGCTGAACATGAATTGTAAGAGCAGGGCAAGATGTTTGCTTAGTCGTGTACGAGTCTCCGCCCCGGTTTTTTCTCAGGCTCAACAACATCCTTGATATTATGTTTCAGTCAGAGCAGTTCAGCCATTATAAGGTTTAGGTGCAGCACCCTAAGCCAACTGAATGTAACTAACTAACTAAAGTCTTTTTGTCAGATCTAAATGACTGTAGATTTTTTTGGAAGTTTTGTCTTTAAGTTTCTGAGTGTTATTCATGTATTACCTGCTCAGGTGTCAGACTACAAAGAGCCACAAAACACACAAAGAGACACAACACGACTACAAAGAGACACAACACAACTACAGAGACACAAAAACCCACCAAGAGACACAACACAACTACCCGGTTTACAAACTGAGCTATCTGGGCGCCCTTGCCACTTTTTTTAAACACTTTCTTTCTTTCTTTCTTTCTTTCTTTCTTTCTTTTTGGGGGGGCTTTTCCAGTGGGTTTTTTTTCTCAATGTTTTGTCGTTTAAAAAAAAATAAAAATAAAATCAATGATGGCAAAGGAACTTGTTTCAGGCTTTATGTCGACCAAACCGTAAGGGAGAAGACTATATCAGACATGCAGTAGTACAGTCAAAGATATTTGACTTTTCTCTTAAATAAAAACATGTCACTGAACTGGAGGTCTGGCCCCTGGATGTGATATTAACACTCCTCACTTTTATCAATGGTGGGGCCATTCAGATTGTTACAAACTACAAATACCTTGGCATTGTACTGGACAACAAGCTTAAATGGGACTCTTGGACTGATATAAGACACAGCAAACAATGTACTTTTTAAAGAAACTGCTCATTTTTAATGTAAATAACAAAATGCTCCAAATGTTTTATACTGCTTTTATTCAAAGTGTTTTAACTTGCTGTATTATCTGCTGGTTCGGAAATGCCCAATGAGTCTCAGAAAAAGACAATCAGAAAAAACAGTTTTAACTGCCAGCAAGTTACTTGGGATAACACTACCGAGCATTGAACACATTTACAAAGACAGACTGGTGAGGAAGGCCAATAACATTGTATGTGACCACACACACACACACACACACACACACACACACACACACACACACACACACCTCCTTTTAAACTACTGCCATCTATGCGTCGTTTCTGCCTACCCCTTTTGATCAAGAACAGATCCAAATTCTCTTTCGTACCACAAGCCATAAAAGCCTTAAATCATTCAGAATAAGCCAGTCGTCCAGCTGGCCTGGTCATACCCAAGGGTGTGTAGTGTATCGTAGTGTGTGATGTATATTCTTCATGTTATGCCTGTCGGTGTCTGATGCAGGGACTATTTATTTGTATCATATGTCGGATGTCCTTTAATGAAGTGCCTTGCGATTGTGCCGCAAAAACTGCCCCACGGGGACAATAAAGTTATATACTACCACCACTACTACTACTACTACTACTACTACTACTACTACTACTACTACTACTATTAGCCCCCAAGCACAAAAAAATATGTTTACTTTAACTACATTTAGACGATACATAGGCTACTTTGGATATTCATCAGTAACATTTAGGCAGCCTGTGTCTAAAACACAGAATGAACACCTGCTGTTGCTGCAGAAAGCCACCACAGTGAAATTCAAAAAGGCATGAGGTTAAAACGCTCACTTTAAATGGCATTATTTCACCATTATAACAACCTTTAAAACGTTGAAGAAATGATATTCCGGAGTCCATTCATGAATTTAAAAACACCCGTCCGACTACCAACGGCTGACGTTCCATCTGTATGGAGCCGGTCAACCGTTAACAGTTAGCTACCTCAGTTAGCATTACAAAACTACGACATTCTGACAATATACTTTCTATGTCTGTCTGGCGTTAAACAAAGCCGTGTTGTTGTCTTTAACTCACCGTCTGTTCATGGGTCTGACCCGGACAGCCACCCGAACCGATGCCATTGCACATATCCGTCCGTCCAGTCCCGCGGTTAGTTTGTTAGCTTTTTAGTTTTGAGCGACGCTGATTTATAGCTAGCTAACCAGGCTAGCTAGTTAGCATGTAGGCGCTGCGGGGATAAAGAGGGCAAAAGTCGACCAAGATAACCCGATGGACTTAAACACAGAGTAGGCAGATAGCGAGGGGGAGAAGAGGGTCGCCGCCGTAGACAGTTGTTATCGTTGTCTGGGGACACAGTGTCGCCGTCCCGGTGTAAACCGGCTCACATCCATGGCCACTGTCAGGAGTCTGTTAGCCTGTTAGCTCGGCTGATAAAAACATTACAGCCGTACGGGAGCCAGGAGAAGACAAAAAACACACATCTGAGTATTGGAGTAATAGATTATAAACATGGGGGAAAAAACTGTCAAAAATACACATGCAGTGGTGGAAGAAATATTCAGCAGTATGGCAGTGAAAGTACTAATACCACTGTGAAAACACTACGTTACAGTATAAGTCCTGCATTTAAAATCAGTGGTGGAATGTAACTAAAGTACATTTACTCCAGTACTGTACTTAAGTCCAAATGTTGAGCTACTTGTACTTTACTTGAATCTTTTTCTTTTCATGCCACTTACTACTTCTATTAAATTAAAGAAATATTGGACTTTTTACTCCACTACATTCATCTGTTACAGCTTTAGTTACTAGTTACTTTAGTTACTCCACTATATTCATCTGTTACAGCTTTAGTTACTAGTTACTTTAGTTACTCCGCTACATTCATCTGTTACAGCTTTAGTTACTTAATTTAGTTACTCCGCTACATTCATCTGTTCCAGCTTTAGTTACTAGTTACTTTAGTTACTCCGCTACATTCATCTGTTACAGCTTTAGTTACTAGTTACTTTAGTTACTCCACTACATTCATCTGTTACAGCTTTAGTTACTAGTTACTTTAGTTACTCCGCTACATTCATCTGTTCCAGCTTTAGTTACTAGTTACTTTAGTTACTAAAATCTGATGTTTTATTCTAAAAGTAAACTAGCCGACAATATAACGGCTACAAGTCCAGCTGAGATGATCAGACCATTAAACACACAACTGGTTGGATCCTTTACACTTTCTGCATTGAATACTTTAGCTTTTAATACTTTAAATACATTTTCAATGCAGGATTTGTACTTATGACAGAGTATTAAGATAAGATAAGATAAGATAGACTTAATACCACACTGGGGAAATTCCTGTGCTACAGCAGCTCAAAAGAAAATAAATTAAACACATCAGAATAACACAAAAACACATTAAGTAGACATAGGAGAAAACATATATACATAAAGTATAAGAAATAGAAAAAAATGGAATTAGTTATAATAATAATAGTAATAAAACAAACATATTTACAGTAAACACCCTTATATAAACAGACAGTAAATAAACATAGATATACAGAGGAGTAAGGTGCGGATGAATATTTTTTTTACACTTGTACTGAAGTAAAGGATCTGAATACACGCACTGAATGCTTATTGGGGGAATTACTGGAATCGTTGGGTCTTTGTAAATTATAGAGTGTGGTCTAGACCTACTCTATCTGTAAAGTGTCTGGAGATAACTCTTGTTATGAATTGATACTATAAATAAAATTGAATTGAATTGAATACTTCTTCCACGCCCTGATTGAGAAATATTAAGTAATCTTGAAGACATCTCAAGAGACTTCAGATACAGTATTAGGGGACCACTAAGGTCTATATAAAGAGACTTCAGATACAGTATTAGGGGACCACTAAGGTCTATATAAAAGAGACTTCAGATACAGTATTAGGGGACCACTAATGTCTACATAAAAGAGACTTCAGAAACAGTATTAGGGGATCACTAAGGTCTATATAAAAGAGACTTCAGATACAGTATTAGGGGACCACTAAGGTCTATATAAAAGAGACTTCAGATACAGTATTAGGGGACCACTAATGTCTACATAAAAGAGACTTCAGAAACAGTATTAGGGGACCACTAAGGTCTATATAAAAGAGACTTCAGATACAGTATTAGGGGACCACTAAGGTCTATATAAAAGAGACTTCAGATACAGTATTAGGGGACCACTAAGGTCTATGTAAAAGAGACTTCAGATACAGTATTAGGGGACCACTAAGGTCTATATAAAAGAGACTTCAGATACAGTATTAGGGGACCACTAAGGTCTATATAAAAGAGACTTCAGATACAGTATTAGGGGACCACTAAAGCCTATATAAAAGAGACTTCAGATACAGTATTAGGGGACCACTAAGGTCTATATAAAAGAGACTTCAGATACAGTATTAGGGGACCACTAAGGTCTATATAAAAGAGACTTCAGATACAGTATTAGGGGACCACTAAGGTCTATATAAAAGAGACTTCAGATACAGTATTAGGGGACCACTAAGGTCTATATAAAAGAGACTTCAGATACAGTATTAGGGGACCACTAAGGTCTATATAAAAGAGACTTCAGATACAGTATTAGGGGACCACTAAGGTCTATATAAAAGAGACTTCAGATACAGTATTAGGGTTATAGGACCTTTAAGTAATCTTGAAGACATCACTCCTTTGAGGAGATCACTGATTGATCAGGTTGTGTAAACATGTGAGATCTGGCCTGTAGTTCCACCTCCCGGCCTGCTGGGGGCGCTAGAGGGAAAAGCTCCTTAAAACAGCAACCGGCGCTTCCTGTTTCATATGAGCGGTGTGGAGAGAGGTGAGTTTAATATGTATACAGTAATACAGTTTGGTCTTTATATTTATCCGTCTGTAGTTTTACTGGGCCGCTGGGGACGGATTATAAACGCGTAAAGAGTCGTGTCTATATCAGATACCACTGCGTCACACTACTTAAAAAATACAAGAAACAGTTAGCTAAATAGCTAGTTAGCTAACGGATGCTAGGCTAACGTTGTGAATGAGCCTGCGTTGACCTAACGTCACGTTTGCTAATATTAGCTTAAACTGAGCGTTAAACCTCACCAAAACGTTAAACAAACTATTGGAATGGGACATGATAATGATAGCATTGTTAGTTTTGTGCATTAGCTCCAGTTAGACTCTTCTTTGTGGGTATTTATGCGATAATATCAATTGTATTGAGGCTTTCTGGGCATAGCCTAGTTCAGATTCCATTCAACCTAGCTAGTAACGTTAGCCTAAATGTTGGTAGTAAATAATAGATATAACAGCAATTTAAAACAGGTTTTTGTTCTTCAGTCGCTCGTCTACAAAACAAACCCAATGCTGGTTGGCAGGAAGGGTTTATGGGAAATTAATGTAAATACCGGTATATTAGTGTGTGTGTGTGTGTGTGTGTGTGTGTGTGTGTGTGTGTGTGTGTGTGTGTGTTGCTAAGCTTAAAAAACAAAAAAGGATGTCTGTAAATGAAGATGTTAACGTGCTCTCTTTCTGTTTGGTCAGACGCCACCATGGATATCCGACCAAATCACACGATTTACATCAACAATATCAATGATAAAGTCAAGAAAGAAGGTAAGTGCATTTATTCACATATCGTGTGTGTGTGTATAAACTAAAAAATAAACATTATCCTCAGTAGAGCTGTCTGTCTTCCTGTATAACACCAATCCGATTCCTCTGGTTCCAGCCTCTGTGATGTGTTAACGATCTATTCTGCTTCGGGTCTTTCCTCCGGCAGAGTTGAAGCGCTCGCTCTACGCGCTCTTCTCTCAGTTCGGTCAGATAATCGACATCGTGGCCATGAAGACGGCGAAGATGAGGGGACAGGCCTTTGTCGTCTTCAAAGAGCTCGCCGGCGCCACCAACGCACTGAGGCAACTTCAGGGCTTCCCGTTCTACAACAAGCCCATGGTAGGAACACTGGCGCTGGGTTTGTTTACACCGTGTCACTACCCGATGTGAGTCGAGTGCAGATGTGAGTTGCGCATGTGTCAGTTTGTGACAATGACCAGATTTCACGCAGATCTGTTTTACACAGAATAACGGGATAGGTACATTATGTAGCAGTAATTTATTATTTAGCGTAAGGCATCACATTTTCATGGCATAATCCCTGATATCAGTTCTAGATTAGAGGCTGAAGTAGCCTCCAAGAACCTGCTAACGAGAGACTTCTGTAATGTCAACACAATAAAAATTGACCTACATAACGAAGTTTGTTCACTGCTGGCTACAAGTTAGCAATCAAACACAACAAAGGCTGTCACTTGAATGGCGTTTTGAGCTAACGTTAGCCATCAAACAATCCTAGATAGCTAAAACGTGATCCGGATCCCTTGGCGTTATGCCGTAAAACGTTTTAAATCTGAGCATGCGCGACTCACATCTGCACTCGACTCACGTCAGCCCGTTCAAACACCCATCACCCAGACAGTTTTCTTTTTAGTGTAACGCTGGCTGTATTTAACGGACATGTATAGTTTATTGACATGCTTTTTGTGTCCATGAAAAAGTCAAATATATTTGACTGTATTACTGCATGCTTTTTGTCATTTTTGTGGAAAAATTGGAAATGGGCTCTTGGCCAGATGGACTTGGAGAGCAAAATCTCCAATTTACCGGAAGTTTGTCAGGGTCTACCCAGGCTACCTAAAAATTATAATAATATTTTTTTTAATATAATTTCAGTGCTTCAAGTGAGTTTTTTTTGTTGTTGTTGTTATAAGTTACTACATAATAAATCATTACATTTTGCCCACATGGCCTTAGCGATAAACGAGCCGTTCTGTAATGTCGCCGACTGTCGTTTTTAAAAGAATCGCGTTAGCACCGGTATCGGAGGAAACTCAAAGGAAACCCAACTCTACTGTTGCTTCATGCAGCTGCAGAAACGTATAACATCTTACTATTGTTTTCCAGAGGATACAGTACGCGAAGACTGACTCCGAGGTCATCGCCAAGGTGAAAGGCACGTACGGCGACAAGGAGAAGAAGAAGGACAAGAAGAAGAAAGCTCAGGAGGTGTCGGCAGTCAGCCTAATGAAGAAACCGGCAGCGGTGAGTCGGCAGCGTTCAGTTTAGGTTCATAAAAGTTAACCATCAGATGGGTCACCATTCCCTGTCTCTTCATGCTTCTTACATTCAAAAAAAAAGAAGTGGTTGTCTGAATCCCTCTTCTCATACACAGATCGATACTAAGAGCTGGAACGATGTGCTTTTGTCCCGATTCTATTCCTTCCTGATACATGGCTTTATATTGCAATTTCAAAAAGAGATGAACCCTTTCAGTCTAGTAAATTAAAATAAGTTAGTTGTGATACTGATCTGTGCGTAAGCTTCGTCCACGTGTTCTGTAAGAATGAAGGCAGATGTTGTGGTGATTTTTGACTGTGGTTATTTGTGTTTGTCTGCAGGGATCAGCGGCGCCTGTCAACTCCGCTGCTGTCCAGGTGAGACTGTCCACAGCAGCTCAAATTAATCTGCTAGTTTTTGTTACCGGGGTCCTGTTTGAATATGGATACAAAAATACAGTGGAGCATTTTTGGCCCTACTTTACACTACAAATGTGGGAAAAGTAAGTCTACAATCCTTAAACTGTATATAGAATACTTGAGATAGATAATCACCGTCACTTTCTCACTCCCTCTACCACACACACACACACACACACACCCCACGCACACATTCATTCCCTGCACACACACACTCGCACCCCTCACACTCACTACCCACACACACACACTCCTGACGCACACACACTCACACTCACTCCCCACACACACTCATTCCCTACGTCCGCACACACACACACACACACACACACGCCACACACACACATGCCTATTCTCTTAGAGGTTGACACACACACACACACACCAACAGTCAAGTCTAAACTTCAGGCCACTTGCGTAGCTACGGAGAAAGCTCCGCACGGATCCTCCACAGGACCATAAATCACACTTTACTCTTCCTCAACCTCCAACTCTTCCTCTGCTCTAACTCACTCAGGAGATACAGCACAACAGTAACATCTTCTCACGTCGTGTTGACTCCTTTCACTCGTCAAAACTAATGCAATACTAGGCTTGTAGGAGTCTGCAGTTTCTGAGCAACTAAACGCAGCAACGTCAACGTGTGTGCGCTGAGCTGATTTGATTTGTTGTGGCACTCGTAACACGGGATCTCTGCCGTCCAATCAGGTGGTGGACAACCCACCGAACTACATCCTGTTCCTCAACAACCTGCCTGAAGAGACCAACGAGATGATGCTCTCCATGCTGTTCAACCAGTGAGTTTCTCTGTCTCGCTCTCTCTCTGTCTGTGTGTGTCTCTCTCTCTCTGTCTGTGTCTCTCTCTCTCTCTCTCTCTCTCTCTCTCTCTCTCTGTGTGTGTGTCTCTCTCTCTCTGTCTGTGTCTCTCTCTCTCTCTCTCTCTCTCTCTCTCTCTCTCTCTCTCTATTCTGTTTTATACAGCGCTGCTCATGAGTTTATGACCCCATGCCAAAGTTGACTAAAAAGAGGAATAAAAAAATCATCTTTCAAACTGGATTTTTCCTAATTTTTTTTCTTCTTTCAAATTAAGGCATTAAGATCAATTTCCAAAAGATTTTTTTTTTTTTTTTTATTCCTCTTTTTAATCAACTTTAGCATGGGTTCCTATACTCATGAGCAGCACTGTACAATATTTTTGGCGCGTTATACATTGTCTTTGGTGTTTTTTCTACGTTTTTTTTTGTCGGTTTTGTGGAGCACTTTGTAACGTAGCTTGTGAAAAGCTCTCTATAAATAAAGATTAGTATTGACAGGGTTTCTTTGTGTGTTTTTTTTGTCCTCTGCAGGTTTCCCGGTTTCAAAGAGGTGCGACTGGTCCCGGGGAAACACGACATCTCCTTCGTGGAGTTTGAGAGCGAGACGCAGGCGGGCGTGGCTAAAGACGCACTGCAAGGCTTCCGCATCACAGCCACCTGCGCCATGAAGATCACGTACGCCAAGAAGTAGTCCCCGAGTTCAGTCGCTGGACACACAGAGACTCTGAGGGGGACAAAGGGGGACATGGTCCCTGGATTACCGCTGGGGTCCCACATTAAGTTTTGTAAATCATACGGAGCAGTTTTTTGTTTTTTTTCAACTTTTTTTGTGTGTTGGTAAAATTCAGTCCCGTCGTTCACGAGGTCGAGCAGATAATCTCTGACCTACATCTGGTTTTGTAAAATAAAAGGCTTTTACATAATTGTTGCTCTTTAAATTAGAGTTTTCCTAACGGCAGTGCGTGTGTATTCATGGGGATGAACAGGTCAGCCACTGCAACAGTCTGGCTCATTGATGTGGTGTTTTTATGATAAATATCCAGCTGTGACACACACACAATATACATGTTAGTAGATTCATTTACTGTTGAAAAGAAAGATCAGAGCTGGCACTAACCGATACGGTGCCAAAGGCAAGATTTAAGCTGCTTTTTCAACATTTTTGTTGCTTTTTTTCCAGGGTGCGATTGAAAAAAGCAGACAGGGGGTTGGGGGTGATTTTTGATCATGAACAACAAAAGAAAACATGCGAGAATGAAATCCTTCCAATACCACCATGGATGTAGAGCCACTCGACCAAAATACTTATTTAAGAACTTCAATACAGTGGTGTAGTCTAATGTATTGTACTGGGTAAACTGTACTGTATATATATATTGGCTGGACTTGGCCTTTGGGGAAGGGGGTGCCATATCATAGTGGGGGGGTCAGGGTGTCCTCCCCCAGGGAAGTTTCAACGACTTAATTTCCTGCATTCAGATCAATATGGATATGCTGGACTTTTGTGCTGCTTATGGATGTTTGAATGAAAGGAAAAACAGCAAGGGATAACATTTCACAGGTGAGAATGTGTTTTATGATATTTAAATATGCCGCCTTCGACCTGCAATCTGAGCTCCAGTGGCAGCGGGAGGCGGAGAGTTCCGGGGCCGGCGGCAGCGTCTCTTCCAGGAACACAGCTTTGCCTCCACCATCCTCCACAATCACGTTAACGAGTTGTGTAAAACCGCGACCGTTACATTCTCTGGTTTAGATATGAGGATGAAAAACGTTTGAGGTACCTCTTAAGGTGTAGACACATTTAGCCGACGGCCATGTATCAAGAATGCATATGCACAATTCCTTATTTTCACCTCGCGCGCACACAAAAAGCATGCACACACTCAACTGGGAAAAAAAAAAGTGAGACCGATTCATCCTCCACAATCACTGCTGGTGAAAACAACCATTTCCTCCTGCCGCTCCTTCACATTAAAAGCATCCAACTGGTGAAACACACAGGGAGCTTTTATTGTGAAGCAGCAACAGGAAACAGTGTACACGTAATAAAATACAACTTCTGTGTAAACCTGGGACCTGTTGCACAAAACCAGGATAAGGGATTAAGCCGGGATATTCAGGTTGTCCTGGATGAATTTAGCTTTGACTTGGTTGCACAAAAGCAGCTTGAATTAAACCCAGCCAAGTAACCATGGCGATTTATTCTTTGCAGCTAGCCTGGTCCAGAGCAGGCTAACAGCCAGGCTAACAGCCAGGCTAAGATTAATCCTGGAGTCTGATGTGTTGAATCAGCTGACGCTCTGATCCGAAATAAACGTGTTTTAACAGATATTCCGTTGTCTTCTGAATGTCTTCTGCTTCATTTTATTAACATGCATTAGGCTACTTGTCACTATTGCTGTCACCAGTTTGATTTAAATCCTACTACAGCAGTTGTTGAGATGTTAATGGTATAAAGTGGGACGATACGGAGGAAATGGGCTAACGGTGCAGATCCACTTGTCCGTGCGACGCTTCTGTCGCATCGCGCCCCGCTCTATTCCTATGGGTGACGTCAAGCGACATCATCGGGAAGGCGGCGCTACATTTGAAAAAATGCTGCGCGTCAAGAAACTGGCCGATGCCCGGCTTTATGCAAATGAATCGCGTTGAACGCGACGCGACTATCCAGTAGAAGTACACTCTGTTGAAATTCTCGAGTAGACACACCCACGTAACGCGTTCGTCCAATCAGCTGCCGGTTAGGGGCGTGGAGCATCAACCATGGCTATATGACGTTGTGACACCACGCTACAATTTCCCAAGGGGGGTAAGCTTCGCTTCAGAATGCGAACCTCCGATGGCGCCATTTTGTTGCTACGAAGCGATCACCTCCTGTTAGCATTACACTGACCGCCATTTTTTTTTTACGTCACTTGACTGCGTATAACTTTACATCTGAAGCGTTTAAAGACTCTATTTGTCCGTTGTTTATTTCTAAAGAAACACGACAATGTATTAAAGGCTCCATTACCTTGTAGCTCACGTTATGGCTCCGTAGCAGACGCTTTTATAACAATAGGCTAACGATTGGGTCATAACCACGAGACTTACTGTCACACAGTAGAGGAATTACCGTATAGTACAGGAGAAGCTCACAGGCAGTTTCGACTTCCATTATCTGTTTAGGTTTAATTACTAATGTTAACTAGCATGTTAGTGATCAGTAATTAGCCTGTGTCTATGTTATCTCCTTACATATACCTACACTCTCCGTCTCTGTAAGATTGGGAATGATTGAGATTTCTCTCGGCACAGCTACCAGAAGACTTCACACTTTCAGACACGTTGCTAACGTCACGTCTACGTTGTCTCTGTCAGTTGGAGGCTGCTCAGTAAAGCAAGAGATCACCGGAAAAGTGCTTCTAATATCCTTCACTGGTCTCCGTCCAGAGACACGGGGTCTATTGGTCCATTATATATATATATATGTCAATGCAATTTCCTCCGCTGCTGTCCTAGTGTTGACGAACTGACCGAAGAGCCGGTTAATTAACCCGACTCGTGTCACTGAGCCGGGAGAATCGAGTGCCATACGTCAATGAACCGACTCACTCCTGTTTTTTTCTTTTACTTCATTCGTGCCGTTGGCATTATATATATATATATGGCCATTGTTTAGCTGGTATTCTTCTGCTACTGTGTGTGTTGTAATCTAGCTCATTAGCGCCTCCACTGGACTGGAGTGGTGGTACGAGACCGAATGTAACCGTGCAAGCGGTGTCTTGGTTCTCGGCAAGTTTGAGTTATTAACCGAGCCTTGTTTCTGGTGCATCTTAGGGGATTGTGTTCACGGCAATTCACACATTATCGATGGGGAAGTACAGTACATCACATACAAATACAAAAATGTTATTTTGGTAGTTATGTTAAGTTAAATGTTAGAGAAGTGAATGTTGCTACGTGGTAGCTAGGCTAGGCTACTGAACGAGACCGTAAGGACCGTAACCGAGGCTACTGCGCGAGTCTATGTTCAAACGGGTGTCTAGGTTCTCGGCAAGTTTGACTTATCAACCGATCCCAGAAGCCTTTATTTCTCGTGCATCTTAGATGATTGTGTAGATACAAATTAATAGATTACATTATCGATGGATATCACATACAAATGCACGTCATGTTATCTTAGTAGTTATGTTAAGTTAAGTGTTTGTTACGTGATAGGTAGGCTGTCACCAGGAGACCGTGCACCAGACTACTGAACAAGACCGTAACGGTGCCTAATGCATGAGTCATGTAATCAAACGGGTGTCTAGGTTCTCGCCAAGTTTGAGTTATCAACCGATAGCAGAAGCCAGGGGCGCCGCCAGGAATTTTGGGCCCCATGACAAAAAAATCTAATTGGTCCCCCTCCGCGCAGCTGTTGTCACCACATCTCTAGGACCTAACTGTCCCATCAAAAGCTTTACAGAACTCTAATTAAAGGCTTGCAACTGTCTTGCTTCTTCTTTTCAATCAAAAATAAATTAACCACATCCTCTCAAAACAATGAAAACAGCAGATTTTTTTTTTTAACTTAGCTGCACATATATGCCAACAAGAAAATAAAGTGGACATGTAAAATGGAATTTCCACACCAGGGTTATTATAGTGCTGCAAAACAGATCAAGTGATCACTAAATCAAAAGGTTTTGATGTTTGGAATATGGTCATAACAAACTAACAGTACCAGTGACATCCAATTAAAAGGTATGAATAAGAACAAAGGACTCCTGGAAACCCAAACTTTTCTCTCAAATAACTGGCTAATGTCATTGGACACTATGTTGCTGACCTTCTTCACTGGGCCAGGGAGGGGCTCAGTTAGGGGGAGTCCCGGGTGCTGCTGACTCATCTGTTGTTAAGTCTGCTAAAAGGGGCGGGGACAATGATTTAATATGAATATCTTACTAAATGTTTTCCCTGCACTGATTAAATGGTGATTAAATGTAGGCTAACACTAGTCTGTAGCTAGCTAGCTTATTTCACTATGGACATTAAGCCAACAGGTTAATACCACTCACAGACTACCCACTTTTCTTGGTGAAAAACTTGGTTACAGTTTGACACCCTTTCCTCTCTCTCTATTTTCTCTCTTTCCTTTTTTGAAAACCAGATTTTGATTTAACGTTACTTGGCAACATTGTGGTCACTGTAGTTCTGGCGCATCTACTGACTGCAACTAAACACCGTCACGCAGTGCGCTAAGGCAGGATCAAACCATTTCATGCAGATACAGGGGGGTGGTCGGTCAATATGGATGTTTACTTTATGGTCATTTAAATTTTACTGCCAAAAACAAGTAAAAACAAAGAGATCGTCAATTTTATTATTATATTTGAAATATATATACTGAATGATGATAGTTTAATAATTAGTTTTTACCTATTTTTTGGGGCCCCTGTCAGTCATGGGCCCTTGGAATTGTCCTAACTTTTATATCTCGTGCATTTAATAATTGTGTTCATGGAAATTCATAGGCTACATTACCAAGGGGAAAGTATTAGGCCTATATCATACAAATACACGTAATGTTATCTTGATAGTTATGTAAAGTTAACCTGATCAAACGTCCTTTTTTTTACCAAATGGGAGTGACAATGTGTTGGAATGCCACAAAGCTTCTTAATTATTTTATTTTGGTGCTGTCACTGGTCATCTTGGGAGTGAGAAAAAAAAAACATGAATAATAACAGGCTACATTGTTTTACAGATATGCTTACAGCGTGTATTGAAGTCGCTTCTTTTTCTAGTTTTTGTCCAGTCATGTTTTTTCTGTATGAACATTAATTGTAGAAAGATATTTAGAATTAGACATACAGTAGCTTACGGAGATTTGTGCATATGGTTGTAAAACATATTCTCGCATTTTGAATAAGCTTTGAAATTAAGCCTAGTCCTTATAAATTTCCCAGGAACAAGAATTCCCTTTGCTCACTTTTAAGGCAAAGTAGACTAAAATAATAAAACATTTTATTTATATAATGCTTTACAGGCTACTCAAAGACACTTTACACAAAAACCAGCACATTTAGCGCATACAAACAGATAGCAATAAAACCAACACATAAAACAAGCATATTAAAGCAATTAAAACGTGGAGAGACTAAGTAGATTTTTTTTGAATCCATACGTATTCAGTCGGTCCGCTATTGTCTGTGGGGCTTTTTTTCCGTTTGATAACGGCTGTATTTCCCTTTTTGCATATTATACAGTATATATATTATATGTTTCACGTCCTCATAATTTTCCATAATTAGTTGCTGCTCAGCGGGTGAAACATATGCTGCACACGTCTTTTCCATTTCTGCATCAGTAAATCTGTGATCGATACCGTGGTCTATTTAAGGAAGCCGTGAACGAGCACTTATCCCAGCTATCTACTCCTGGCTGGACATAGCTTCACCGTCTGATCCTGGCTCGGCAAACGTGCAACCAATTAAGCCGCGATGAGCGGACCACACTAAGTCAAGCTGCGCTTTTTCAGTTATCCTGGATTTCTTTATTCTACTTTTGTGCAACAGGCCCCAGCTTTTCTGTTCAGTGTTTGGTGCTCAAGTCACTGTTTACTCAGGACTTGTGTTCAACAACTGGTTTATTTTACAGATTTTATTTTACAATCACATATTTACAGATGTCTTTGACTTATAAACTAATCTTACCTACAAAACAAACAAAAAAATAACCAAAGTGACTAATAATGAACTCAAAACTTTTCAGACAAAATAGAAACATTCATTAACCTTTTATACATGGTAAAATAACGACACATATTGTGTTCTGTAGACACTATAGACATGTAATAGGCCTTAAGCTGCGTTCAGACCAAAGAAAGTGATCTGCAGATTTTTTTTGGCAGCGTTGGGAGTGTCACTGAAACAGCCCATTTGTGTGACTTCCCAATGTGTCACTATAAACAGCCCAAAAAGTTTGACATTTCTGACTGAACCCAATTTCCCAGGGGGAAAGAGAGAAAGAAAAGAGATGAGCGAGATATAGCGAGTGCTTTGTTGTTGAAGGAAACATTTAGGTGTTCCACAAACTCCCGGGCAGTTCAGTGTTTGTTTTGGGGGTTTTAAAACATTCTTGTGGCAGAGATAGAGGCAGTGATGTTTCCTGTTTCCTGTACGGGTTTCTCACACCGTCTCAAAACACTCTGAAAAGTCTGATCTCTGTTACATGATTGGCCACCGCAGCGTGACTCAGGGTTGCGTTTCTCCAAAAGTTGAGTCAGTCTCAACATTTTCGCCACAGGTCCGCTGCATTTATTTCCATCTCACCCCTTCGGCAACCCACTATCCCCATTCAATATGTATGGAAAGACCTGCATTTATTGTGAATACAGACTTACTCTTGAAGGAAGGTGTCTTTTGAAACCGATTTCTTCTGGGAATTAAAATAAATGTCTGTGGATTTAACAGAGGTTTTTAAAAATAGATATTCTGATGTTGAACAGATGAATGCAGTGAATGAAATTGTTGACTATGTAATGGAATACATATAATTAAAAAACATCTTAACAATGAAGTGTAAATCAATCACCACATTAAAAGGATAGAAAATAAGATCTAAATTAATTATTAACATTTGTTTCCCTGAATGAAAATAAATAAATAAAAGTTAAGTGATTAGTTTACTCTGACAGGAGAGATGATCAGAGGGGCAGAGTTTTTACCACCATCATTACCACAGGGATTGAAGTATGGGAAGAGTTTCTCAGTGAAGGAGCAGCCAGTAAAGGAGTAGATAAGAGCTGCAGCATCTACGTCATAAAAGGAGACCAGAACCTCCTCATAATCCACAAACACCCCCACCTTCTGAGGAGGAGACTTCAGAGAGAGAAGGACTGGAAGGTCAGCAGCAGCTTTGTACTCTTTTCCATTTCTCAACACTATAGTCCATACACCATTCTGAGGGCTCAGTGTGATGCTTTCCTTCCTGTTGATCGACTCTCTGGCCACTCCTAAATCCCATTTAGTCTTTCCTTTAACTTGAACCTCAAAGTAAAATCTGCCTGAAGAGAAACTCTGCTTTCCTAAAACACAAAGACCATAAGAAAATCTCTCTGGGTTGTCTGGGAGATTCTTCCTCACATCACTATCATTCACTTGTTTCCCATCATCAGACAGATGGAGTTTAGGATGTGCTGTATCAGGATCAAGAGTCACATCCACTGCATACTGCTGGACCCTCTTCAGCTCAGACTCAGCGAGCAGCTTCTTCATTTCTTTACTGAGTGTCTCCTCCAGCTGAACCACAGCTTTCACCACAGTCCCCTCATATGATGATGGACTGACGCTGACCTCTGTCCAGTCCTTGGTGGGTGGAGGTTGTTGGATGTTTAGGGACTGGACACTCTGGAGAAGATGGAGGTGGTCTTCAGAGCGTGACACCTGCTCCACCTCAGTGCTCCTCTTCATCAGCTCAGAGATTTCCTGTTCCAGCTCTTTGATGAAAGCTTCAGCCTGTTTTTCTGTTGTTTTCTGCTTCTCTTTGATGGTGTTGATGAGCTCATTCAGGCCTCTCTCAACAGACTCCTTCAGAGAAGTGAAGACCTGAACACCTTCTGCTATCTCTCTGTCTGCATCTTCCTCACTGAGGTCGACTGAGTGTTTGATCTCCTGAATCTTCAGTCGTCTCTTCTGGATCATCTGCTGAATTTCAGCCTTTGTCTTCCCCAGCTCTGCCTTCTTTCCTTCATATTCTTCTTTCAGAGGAACAACATCATGCATCTTGTGGTCTAAAACAGTGCAGAGCATGCAGACACATGTCTGGTCGGTCTTACAGAACAGCTCCAGAGGTTTATCGTGCTTCGTACACATCCTGCCTTCCAGGTTCTCCACAGGGTCGATCAGCTGATGTCTTTTCAGACCTGACATGGTCAGATGAGGCTCCAGGTGAGTCTCACAGTAGGAGACCAGACACACCAGGCAGGACTTCAGGGCCTTCAGTTTGGTTCCAGTGCAGACGTCACAGGGAACTTCTCCTGGTTTGGACACTTGTTGCTCTGAGCTGCTGCTGCTGGCTTTCTGTTGAGCTGACTGTCTGAACTGAGCAACCATCTCAGAGAACAAAGTGTTGACGTGCAGCTCAGGTCTTGTGTTGAAAACCTTTTTACACATCGGACACAGGTACTGCTCATTAGCATCCCAGTGTTCATTGATGCAGTTCTTGCAGAAGTTGTGACCACATGATGTGGCGACAGGATCAGTGAACACATCCAGACAGATGGAGCACAGAAACTGATCTTCAGATGGCAGATAGTTTGCAGCAGCCATATCTACACATAGTGCAAAAGAAAAGAAAAACATATTAAAATACAGTTTTAATTATTAAAGAAAAAGGTGTTTTGACTTGCACTGAACTTTGAGCAGAAAGGAACATTTAAACCATGTTGACAAAGTGAAGCTCGCTACTCTGACAAAACGGCACTGAATATATCCACACAGGGGCGGAGCCAGACATGATGGAGGGTGGGGGTGTGGTCTTGACCAACTGCCACTTTGCTCGTTTGAAAGCCATGATGTCTCTCTCTCTCTCTCTCATGGGTGGGCCAAATTCTCTGGCCGTGCAAAGCAGAGAAAGGGGAGGTAACCTTGCTCCTAATGACCTCATAAGGAGAAGATTCCTGATTGGTCCATCTGAGCTTTCATTTTCTCAAAGGCAGAGCAGGATACCCAGGGCTCGGTTTAAACCTATCACCATTTCTAGCCACTGGGGGACCATAGGCAGCCTGGGGGAGCGCACATTAATGTTAAAAAACCTCATAAAGTGAAATTTTCATGCCATGGGATGTTTAAGGGTTGCACCAGCTTAAAAAGTTCTAAGGTATAAGTTAGAACTTAAATCTTACACCTCATCTTGGTGGATGTAAAGTCCTCTGTAAGATAGAGGTTGTGGAAGTAGTGTGCAATCAGTAAACAGACAGAAAACCACAGAAATTCAGTTCCAAGTTCCTAAAGTCCTGAGAACTGACACAGAGAGAGTATTTAAAGCTGTTAGCTACTGTATAGTGGGCCTGTAGACAAACAGCCATAGTTATATTGTTACCAATTTCACAAGAAATGAAAAGAGAGGAACTTCCTGTCTGAGTAGAGCTGAAGTTTAGTGTTAATCCTGGTTGTAGAAAGTGTAAATGTGATCAGCTGTACTCACCGGTGTTTGTCAGAGACTCTGCTGTGTTGTTGAGAAAGACCTGATGAAGTCAGTTTGAGTTTTCTTTCAGAGAGAAACAGAGACTTGTCTCGACTGCAGCGTGGCTGACACTCTGACAAACTTCACTTTAATTTCTGGAGTGTGACGTTGAAGCTCTCCTCTTTCCAGTGTTGCTCCTCCTCTTACTGCAGCTCTGTTGTTAGGTTAGGTTTCCTCCCTCTCATGTACACTCTTATTGTGAAATACCAGGATGTTGTCTGGTTAATATTGAGCAAAGGTGTGTCTTTATCTAACAGGTGGGAGGAGGAAGGTGTGTGAGAAGGTGTTGCTTATACATTTATTATGTTTGTTGAACCTTGAAGGTGCCTCAGCTTTACTTTAACCAGGAGAGTTTAGTTTAGTTTATTGGACACAAATAGAAACCTCCACACATCTGCAACATGTCAATGATATGACAATGTGTTTTTTTAACTTACAGAACAAACGGAGCTAAGTCAAGTACAGCGTTACATACGTAACCAGAAGGGAAGTAACTTCTGATTTGAACTGAAACCATGATCTTTTTCTAAACTTAACTTTGTAGTTTGTGTGCCTAAACATAACCAAACTGAGACCATTTCACAACGTTAACGAGTTGTGTAAAACCGCGACCGTTACGTTCTCTGGTTCAGATATGAGGATGAAAAACTGTTGAGGTACCTCTTAGGCCATGTGTCAAGAATGCATGCACAATTCCTTATTTTCACCTCACACACACACATAAAAAGCATGCACATACTCAACTTTCACATTGCGCACACACAAAACACTGCAATTTACATCAGCAATCAAGCTGATTAAATCCTGCGTTATTTGGTGATGGATTGCGCTATTTATTTATATTTATATTCCGCTGATGGCACACCTGAGCATGCCGTCTCACCATTAATGGCCCTGATGCGCTGGTAAATCTCAGAAAACTCAGGGCCTCCATGCACCCCTCCAGTGGTCAGCATATGTCTCTTCTGTTTGGTAATGGATTTTTTGGTCTCTGACTTAAGTCAAACCATTTCTTTTTTACATCTTCAATTGAGCGATGTTGTTCAGAAACAGAGTACATGGAATCCATGATCTCCTTCCATGCCTCCGTTTTGTTGGTGGGTTTAAAACCACTGGAAAAACAACTAAATATTAAGCCTTGTTTGGCATTTACCTGTTGCAGTAGAATTTCCATTTCAGAATTACTGAAGTTCTTTTTTCGTTGTTGTTGCATTCAAATTTGACCCAAAGACACCAGGAGGGTTAGATTTAAAACGCAACTGTCGCCAAAATGCAACCTAGGGTCTTTTTGTGAATGTACCCGAGTCAAACTTTAGTTTAAAAGCATAATTAGGAAGAAAGCGCCACTTTTAAGATTTAATGTATTCTCGTTTTCGGTCAAATGGCCTTTTGAATGGGAGTGGTAGGGGCACTACTATGCTAGCATCTACATAGCTATTTTTAAAACACTAAGAAGGCTCGACACAACATTAAACTTTGCTCTAAGTATCACCAGGGGCTCTGCACATGAACTCCAGCATTGAGAACATTGTTAGTGTACCCAGAGTTTACTACAAAGAAAGGTTTTAACAAATCACTGTAGCTGCTGGTTTTTCCGGTCGCCGTCATCTCGCTGGTCAAAAATAGTCGAGGGAGGAGAGTAAAGACGGAAAGCTCCTAAAGCTTAGTTCCATATAAATGCACGGATAATTCATTATTTTGTCGTTCGTGAAAAACAATATTGACCTTGTAGTTGAAAAAGGAGCCTCATATAGGAATGACATTTCCTCCTATGGAGTCCGTCCATTCGCATTCAGAGATTGATACTTTTTTACTAATTAGAGGGCTGCAAGCGAAAAAACAGCTAAGTGAGTTGTTCAAAACCTTTCTTTGTAGTAAACTCTTGGTACACAAACGGCAACAAACAAATGTTCTCAGTGCTGAGTTCATGTGTAGAGCCCCTGGTGATACTTCATGTTGTGTCGAGCCTTCTTAGTGTTTTAAAAATAGTGATTTTGATGCGATCATAGTAGTGCCCCTAGCACTCCCATTCAAAAGGCCATTGGACCGAAAAACGATTATACGGTGAATCTTAAAAGGTGAGTTTACGTCCTAATTATGCTTTTAAATGAAAGTTTGACTCGGGTACATTCACAAAAAGACCCTAGGTTGCATTTTGGTGACAGCTACGCTTTAAGAGTGGAAGTTCATGCTTGACTTTTGGAAACCGTAGTTAGCAAATGTAACCAACGTCACCTACATTTAGTAGCGGTTCTGGGCGTTTTTGTTTACATCACTTGATTTCCTCCAGCAGAATCTTTACTTAACCCTTGTGTTGTCTTCCATTCGACCATGCACTTTTCGTCCTCCCGTGTCAAAAATTTTTCGACACTTTTATCGCTTCTTTTCACTACCATGTATAAACACCACTAACACCAACTTATCACCACTAGTTTTACACTTATTTTTGAAATGCATGGTCAATAAACCTAATTTATAGGAAACTATACCTAATCCTTGAGTTAAAAAAGATGAAATTATGAATTATTTACACTAATATTAAAGGAAGGATAATCACAGACTGGTATATGTCAAAATTCAGTTGAGATACATTTTGTTGTTTTGAAACATTTCAATGTTTTTTTCAAATACAAAAAAACAATTGAATGAAAGACCCAAAATTCAATCAAAGTGGGGATCAGATCTTTTATTGTACTTGCTAACCGTGTTGTATGGAATCATCCATCCATGTTATTTTTGGGTAAATACAGTTAGGAAGTTCAAAAGAAACCAAGATTTCTGATATATATAGAAATTTTGAAAACAGGAGCTGGAAAAAAAAAAAGGTGAGAGCGATTCATCCTCCACGATCACTGCTTACAATCACATATTTACAGATTTCTTTGAGTTATAAACCAATCTTACCCACAAAAGAAACCAGCCATAGTGACTAATAATGAACCAAAACACTTTTCAGACAAAATAGAAACATTCATTAACCTTTGATACACGGTATAATAACGACACATATTGTGTTCTGTAGACACTATAGGCATGATATAGACCTTAAGCTGCGTTCAGACCAAAGAAAGTGATCTGCAGATTTTTGGCAGGGTTGTGCAGTGGTGGGAGTGTCACTGAAACAGCCCATTTGTGTGACTTCCCAATGTAGCACAAGTGATTGATTGATTGATTGATTTATTTATTTCTGGATAAAGACAAATAAAAAACAGTAATCCAAAGGATAACATGCTAAATGTCCTTCCTTGGTGTTTCACATGTAAAACAATATACCAAAAGCAAACAAACCATTATGGAAAGACATACAATATGGAGGAGGAAGTTGAAAAAAATATAAACATCACGTAAAAAACAAACTAAATAAAAAACAAAAAAACAAAAAAAAATAATAATATAAATTCTACACAAACTCACCAATTTATCAATAAATATTCACCTTATTCCATAAAAACTCTTTACCTGCGTTTTAAAAATCCTTCGTGATGATAGGAGTTTTGTAGTAGTAGGCAAACTATTCCATGCCATGATACCAGTGTAGAAAAAATAATTTTTAGTTGCATTAGTAGCTCTAAGAACTATGCATGAGCGAATGCTGGCCCTAGTATTATGACTATGCTGCATGTGGACCATAGTTACATTAGAGCATAAATAATTAGGGGCATGACCATTAACAATGTTAAACATATGGTTCAGTTTAAGTTGTTCTACTCTTAGATGTACAGGTAGTAGACCAGCTCTTGTAAACTCCTCCCTACCTATGTGAGTACGGTGGGGTGCTTTTAATAGGTACCGAATAACATTGTTTTGCAGCACTTAGAATTTGTTTTTAAGTTTTACAGTCAACCCGAAAACCATGCAGAACAAGCTAAATCTACCTGGCATTGAATCAAAGTTAATACCAATAATTTCTTTACAGAGAAATCAACATTTTTTGTCTTACGATATAAAAACTTCAACTTACAGGCACATTTAGCTAAAACCTTGGCTGCAATGGATTCACCTGTAAGTGATTGATCCAATGCTAAACCCAAATATGTGACACTGGATTTGGATACAATTTCAGACCCATTACACATCACCTTTTAAAGTATTTAATTTTGCCAACTTCCTTTTTGTACCAAACAGGATTGATTGAGTCTTGCCCAGATGCATAGAGAGCTTATTGTCTACCAACCACTGGTTGACAGACTCTAGCTCTATACCAAGAGTATTTTCAATGTCTTTTGCATTACACCCTGGGACGAGTAAAACAGAATCATCAGCATATAATAGCAACTTGCACCGAACCACAGCTGATAAGTCATTTATACATACTAAAAATAACAGGGGCCCCAGGATCGAACCTTGAGGCACCCCGCACGTTATGCTCTGTGAATCAGAGAAGGTCCCCTCAACATCACAGACTTGAGTCCTATCTGTTAGGTAAGAAGTGAACCATGTGAGTGCAGAGTTACTAAAACCCATGCACTGTAATTTAGAAATCAAAATCTTGTGGTTCACAGTGTGGTCTTGACCAACTGCCACTTTGCTCGTTTGAAAGCCATGATGTCTCTCTCCCATTGGTGGGCCAAATTCTCTGGCCGTGCAAAGCAGAGAAAGGGGAGGTAACCTTGCTCCTTATGACCTCATAAGGAGAAGATTCCTGATTGGTCCATCTGAGCTTTCATTTTCTCAAAGGCAGAGCAGGATACCCAGGGCTCGGTTTAAACCTATCACCATTTCTAGCCACTGGGGGACCATAGGCAGCCTGGGGGAGCTGTTAAAAATAACAGGGGCCCCAGGATCGAACCTTGGGGCACCCCGCACGTTATGCTCTGTGAATCAGAGAGGGTCCCCTCAACATCACAGACTTGAGTCCTATCTGTTAGGTAAGAAGTGAACCATGTGAGTGCAGTTACTAAAACCCATGCACTGTAATTTAGAAATCAAAATCTTGTGGTTCACAGTATCGAATGCTTTCTGCAGGTCAAGTAATAACATGCCAACATAATTCCCTTGTTCAAAGTTCTGATGCACATAGTCGAAAAGGTGGATGAGACATGTGTCTGTCGAATATGCAGCTCGAAAGCCAGATTGGAGCTCATATAATACATCAAGCCTGATGAGATACTCCTCCACCTGTTTGTACACCAAACGCTCAAAAATCTTTGATATAGTTGACAAGATTGATACTGGCCTATAATTTCCAACGTCAGCTCTACTATTTTTCTTAAAAACCGGAACCACCCTGGCATTCTTCATATCAATTGGAAAAACACCCTGTCTTATGGAAAGATTTATGATATGGGTAAGAATCTTATATGTAACCCCAGCACTATCTCTTAAAAACCTGGAGGGGATAAGGTCCAAGCCAGAGGCCTTATTCACTGACAGGGTCAAGAGACTTGCTCTTACTTTATCCTCTGAGACAGGACTAATTGCAAATGCATCTACAGAGACCTTTTTACTTCTATAAAAGGAATTAACAAAATCTATGTCAAATTTGTCAGAAGCACCAGGCAATTTACTGACCAAACTTGCAGCAATGGTTGTAAAATAATGGTTAAAATGGCAGGCAATCCGCCGCTTATCAAAACACATCTCATCTTCAATAATAAGCCCCGCTTTCCCAGACTTAGATTTTGCTTTTGTTGTTGATCCCATATCATTAAGAATTTTCCACAGTTTTTTAGGCTGTTTTGCATTTGCAGCAATGGAATCCGTATAAAATACAGACTTAGCTTGCCATACCTTGTAACTTACTTGATTTCTAAGATAATCATAAGAGTTATAGTCCGCTGGGAGTTTAGACTTTTTAAACTTTATGAACCATCTATTATGTTGTCTGATCATATCAACAATTTCAGATGTCATCCAACATGCACTTCCATGCTTAATTCTTGATTCCCTCATTGGAGCGACTTCATCAAGAGCTGCTATAAAACGCTGCTTAAACAAATCCCAAGCCTTATCAACATCAATACATTCAAGCACATCAGACCAGTCACTCTCAACCAGCCTTTGATTAAACACTTCAGCAGAGTACTGTTTGGTACATCTGTATTTGATAGAACAGTGCTTATTTATTGGCTGAGATTTCATTTTTTTTGCGTGTGCAACAAACTGCATTATGATCACTAAAAGCCACATCCAACAAACCTGATTGACTTATCATTCCACTGTCTGATACCAAAATTAAGTCGAGAAGGGACTGGCTATTTATAGACAATCTAGTAGGCTCAGTAATTAATTGCTGTAAACCAGACACCCTGCAAAGACATGAAAGGTTCTTTTAAGCTACTTCGTGGCAATAATAGATTTGTATTAAAATCACCCATGATGATGCATTCTTTTTCTAGGCATACATTGCTTTTACAACAGATGATTCAAGGAGTTCATAAAAGTCTGTTTGCTTAGGTGGGCGGTAACATACTCCAACAATAATGGGCTTGGTTTTAGAAGAATTAATTCCACCCAGGCTGCCTCCAAGCCATCCACCTTTAGATCGTGGCGCGGATTAAAAGTTATATCGGTCCTTATGAAAAGGCACACTCCTCCGTGTCTGTTGCGATCGCGTCGGTAGATGTAATAACCTGTAAGCCCAACTTCACAATCTTGAATGGAACAGTCTAGCCAGGTCTCCGATACAGCGATCACAGCAGCATTAGACGTAGATGCGAGGTGTCCAATTTCATCCAGTTTGGGTAGAAGACTCCTTGCATTAACGTGAATAAAATGCATCCCTTTCCGATTTAAAAGGCCAAGTGAATCATAGTCTTTCCCATCCATACTGTCGTCATCATATGTTCTCAATTCATTTGTGTCATCCAAGACATTTACACTACACATTTCCCGCACACAACACCGGTTACAAACCAACGGGATAACAAAATCTTTCCTTACTGCCCTGTCATACAATTTCGGAGCAATATTCCCGCACCTTATATGAACAAAAATGTCACACAAGTCACAGGCAACTGCTTTGGCGTTTGCTCTTACCACCTTTCCGCAATTAGGGCAGCAACTGGTGGTAGGCTTCTTTTGCCGGTATTCCGCTGTTTCCGAGTTGGTAGGGCCCGGACACTGATGGATATCTCCCGAAAGCAATAGGCAAATTGATAGTATTTTGCCAAAGGTATCGGGCTGCTGGGTTCCTCCGGAACCTGCATTGCAGGCGGCTTTAGACTGCCAGGTGATCAAGGCAACACTGCCGTATCCACAAAGTTTGTCAGCATTAACTGACAGATGACAGTTTTTGTCCAAACGCTCCATTTTCAGCTGTATAAAGGCATCATATTCAAAGCCCTCTGAGGAATATTTAAAACAGTGACCATAACTGCTTAAAAACACAGTATAAACTGATACTGCTAGCAGAGCTCCAAACACACCTGGCGCAACTGACGCCATTGTTTGCCTTCCAGAGAGAGAGGGGGACGGGACGTGATACTTCATATTTCACACAAACTGTTTTCTGTCAGATGGTTTATAAATATCGACATTTCCGACTGAACTTGAAGGCAGCTTTAGTTCCCAGAGAAAGAAAAGAGATGAGTGAGATATAGCGAGTGCTTTGTTGTTGCAGGAAACATTTGGAGGGACTGATGGAGGGACTGAGGAAACGGTCAGCTGTTCCCCAAACTCAGTTCAGAGCTTGTGTTTGGTGTTTTACAACGTTCTCAGAGGCAGAAATAGAGGCAGTGATGTTTCCTGTTTCCTATACGGGACTCTCACACCGCCTCAAAACACATGATTGTCCTCCGCAGTCGGTTCTCAAAATTTTCACCGCAGGGCCGCTGCGTTTTTTTTTTTTTTTTTTTCGTAAATCAAAGTGAAGTGATTAGTTTACTCTGACAGGAGAGATGATCAGAGGGGCAGAGTTTTTACCACCATCATTACTACAGGGACAGAAGTATGGGAAGAGTTTCTCAGTAAAGGAGCAGCCAGTAAAGGAGTAGATAAAAGCTGCAGCATCTACGTCATAAAAGGAGACCAGACCCTCCTCATAATCCACAAACACCCCCACCTTCTGAGGAGGAGACTTCAGAGAGAGACGGACTGAAGGGTCATCAAGTGCTTCATACTCATTTACATTTCTCAACCATATAGTCCAGTAACCATTCCCAGGGCTCGTTGTGATTTGTCCCTTCCTGTTGACCGACTCTCTGGCCACTCCTGAAGTCCATTTAGTCTTTCCTTTAACTTGAAACTCAAAGTAAAATCTGCCTGAAGAGAAACTCTGCTCTCCTAAAACACAAGCACACTTAGAAAATCTGTCTGAGTTGTCTGGGAGATTCTTCCTCACATCACTATCATTCACTTGTTTCCCATCATCAGACAGGATGAGATCAGGATGTGCTGTATCAGGATCAAGAGTCACATCCACTGCATACTGCTGGACCCTCTTCAGCTCGGCTTTAAGCAGTTTCTTCATCTTTTTACTGAGTGTCTCCTCTAGCTGAACCACCGCTTTCACCACAGTCCCCTCATATGATGGACGGACGCTGACCTCTGTCCAGTCCTTGGTGGGTGGAGGTTGTTGGATGT
Source organism: Perca flavescens (assembly GCF_004354835.1). Taxonomy (NCBI): domain Eukaryota; kingdom Metazoa; phylum Chordata; class Actinopteri; order Perciformes; family Percidae; genus Perca; species Perca flavescens. Next base: position 4,429,974 of record NC_041332.1, read on the forward strand.
TTAGGGACTGGACACTCTGGAGAAGATGGAGATGGTCTTCAGAGCGTGAGAGCTGCTCCACCTCAGTGCTCCTCTTCATCAGCTCAGAGATTTCCTGTTCCAGCTCTTTGATGAAAGCTTTGGCCTGTTTTTCTGTTGTTTTCTGCTTCTCTTTGATGGTGTTGATGAGCTCCTTCAGGCCTCTCTCAACAGACTCCTTCAGAGAAGTGAAGACCTGAACACCTTCTGCTATCTCTCTGTCTGCATCTTCCTCACTGAGGTCGACTGAGTGTTTGATCTCCTGAATCTTCAATCGTCTCTCCTGGATCATCTGTTGAATTTCAGCCTCTGTCTTCCCCAACTCGGCCTTCTTTCCTTCATATTCTTCTTTCAGAGGAACAACATCATGCATCTTGTGGTCTGAAACAGTGCAGAGCATGCAGACACATGTCTGGTCGGTCTTACAGAACAGCTCCAGAGGTTTATCGTGCTTCGTACACATCCTGCCTTCCAGGTTCTCCACAGGGTCGATCAGCTGATGTCTTTTCAGACCTGACATGGTCAGATGAGGCTCCAGGTGAGTCTCACAGTAGGAGACCAGACACACCAGGCAGGACTTCAGGGCCTTCAGTTTGGTTCCAGTGCAGACGTCACAGGGAACTTCTCCTGGTTTGGACACTTGTTGCTCTGAGCTGCTGCTGCTGGCTTTCTGTTGAGCTGACTGTCTGAACTGAGCAACCATCTCAGAGATTAAAGTGTTGACTCTCAAACCAGGTCTTGTGGTAAAACCCTCCTTACAGATGGGACAAAGGCACCTGTTACTAGTGTTCCAGTGTTCATTGATGCAGTTTTTGCAGAAGTTGTGACCACATGGTGTGGTGACAGGATCAGTGAACACATCCAGACAGATGGAGCACAGAAACTGATCTTCAGATTGTAGATAGTTTGCAGCAGCCATATCTACACAGTGTGAATAAAAAGAAAAAAATATTAAAAATCTGTGAACAGACTGAGCTTAGCATACAGCCTATGGTTACTTTAGCAACAAGTAACGTTATCTGTCTATCTATTGCCCAGTCCTCGATGTTAAATGGGTAGAAATGGAAACTTAATGTTAAAGCAGCATGCTAATTAATAAAAACCACACATGAAGAGCTGAAGTCTGTCATATATTCTGTTAGCTGTTGTTCAACCAGCTTTCAGTTCTTGAAATAAAGGATGTCTTGTTGTTTTAGCCTTGCTAGCAGCATGATAGCCAACACTACTATAATGTACAAGAAAGATCATCATGAAACTACAACTTTAAACTTAACACATCTGATTGGAATGAGTGGAGCACTCCCCTGTAAGTTTGCCCCCACAGGTATGTATCTTCTATTGTCTGTCTGGTGAAGGCTCACTTGATTAGGTTTAAATTTGATTTGAGAACTAAGCTTGTCTAATGAAAAGTAGAGATGTTCCGCCGATACTGCCTAAAACGCTGGTATCGGTATCGGGAAGTACTGGAGTTTATGCACAGATCCGATACCACGTAATAAAGCCCTAAAGAAAGTAGTTTATTTAAGTTCTTTTTCCGTTATAACTGACTGTCAAACTGGATAGTAAAAGAAAGTTCTGTGGCATTCATTGTAGTGTTTGTTCATGTTTCACAAAGAGTTTAACCTGAGCCAGACCGACAACAGAGATAGAAATCATATCACATCCATACAGGGATAGCAGTATACAGTTGTTAAAACATAATAAAATATATGACACACTGGTATCGGATCGGTACTCGGTATCGGCTGATACGCAATTTCAGGAATCGGTATCGGGAAGCAAAAAATGGTATCGGACCATCTCTAATGAAAAGACATTGAAAAGACAGAGTCATTATCTGGAGAGGCCTGAGGGGCCCAATGGCAGGAGCATCTGATCTTGACTGTGACAACCCTCTGTTTGCCAGCTGTCATTTTGCCAGATTCTTGACTGAAGTTTTTTATGTGGCAGTCCTGCCAAACCAAAACACCACAAACTGTCCCAGCCTATCACACCTCAGCTCCACCCAACCCATGCCATCTTTGGCCATATTAGGATTGCCCAGCTCCAGTAATTGACAAAGATAAACTGCAGGTTTCAACTTGTACTTCAGAAACCTCTGGATGTGTTTTTATTCAGTCTATAGTGCAGGATTAATTTGATTGATATTTATAATCATAATAATTATCTTTTATCTTGTTGTTGAGGACATTGTGTCCACAAATCAAAACCAAGACAGAGCTACAACTCTCTGCCTTCTCACCAAATCAAACCCAGGGAATACAACACAGGCACCGCCTCCTAAAGGCTCTGAGAAGTTTTGTAGAGTCAGAACAAACAGCTGATCAAGTTTCAGAGAATAAAGTATTCAGGCTGATGGAGACGTTCTGACACTCCCTCATATCTCAGCAGTGAAGTCAGCGGAGATTAAAATCTAACTTGTTTCCTGGTGCTGATTAAATCCGACTCAACTGAACATGTAAATAATAATGTAAAATAATTTTTAACCAAAATGTCACACTTCATAGAATAATTAGAGTTACTTCAGATCTACAAACAGTTTACAATAGAGCTGAAAGAATGAATCACTGCTCTCATCTTAAATTATATTATGTAGCAACAAAATATCACAAATGATAGTTGAGTTTTTTCATCAAAGGTGAGTAATGTTACCTGTCAGGCTGCTCCGCTGTTAAAATCACATTTAGATGAGGTCAAAAAGGCATTGTACCTTCGTCTGCTGACACTAACAAATGCTGCTGTTGTCTGTGTTCATCTGACTCATTCTAACACCTTTATATCTACAAGTGTCATATGACATGTGAGAAGGACCTAGTCTGACCTGTAGGGCTGCCAATTAGCGCTCTGATTAGACAGTTTTCAGGTTAATTATATAATGTGAGAGGAACAGTCTGAAATCATAACATGCACACACCACAAGTTTAATTCCAAGGAAACTGATGTTGGAATGTTGTCCGTCCAGCGTTGGCTCGCCTCCTACTGCATCTCTGTTGTCAGGTTTTGTTTTCTTGTACGTTTTTATTACTTTAGTTACATACAGATTTTTCCCTGTCTATATTGTGAAGTCTTACTTGTTTAGGTTTTTAATTTGATTTGAGAAATAAGCTTGTCTAATGAGAAGACATTGAAAAGATAGAGTTATTAGCTGGAGAGAACCTGAGGGTAGCCTGACAAGCCAGACCCACATCAAGAAGTTGGGTCTGGGAACTCACTATTGGCAGGGCTCAATCAGATAAACGATAAACGGTTGTCTTCCAAATTCCCTCTGCATGCGATAGGATAGCGCTACAACCAACCAGAGCAACGCTAGTTAATAGATTAATATTTTCCTGTATCCAAACGGCAAAACTCCGAACACATCTTCCCTTTTTAAGAATGATTTCAGTGCCGTTCTTTTCACAAAGAAAAGCTTAACTTCAAGTCTTCCAGAAGACCAGCAGCCATAAGCCCCGCCCACCGACTCTATACACAATTTTTTAGGGAAACAGTTGTACATTAACTTTATCTTTATCTATATCTGTTGAATCAGTTGTACGTTTTATTTCCAAATTGTATATATTTTAAATATTGCTTGTGTAGTATTCAATTATTATTTTATGTATATTGTTTCCTATTATTTAATGTATACTCTGTATGTGTGCTGTGTGTCGGATATTTTTGCTGCTGCAACACCATGTCGCCCACGTCCTCTCTTAAGGCCACCACGGTTCCCAGAAAAAACAGCCAGGCGGGTACCCTCATAGGACTGCTGGTGGTCAGGGGTACTCACTAACCACGTAGCAGGTTGGTTGCACACTGGCAAGGGAGGTATAGCAGGCTGGAGAGAAGGTAACCGGGTAGCATGTTGAGGTTAAGGCTCGCAGCCAGGAGTCTCTAAGAAGTCCTGAATCCACTTAGGCAAGGAGCTCCTGAGCCAGGGCCGGCTGTTTCCCCTCCCAACTAGAAGCTCTCTTCCACTCTCCATAAACACACATCAGAGAGTAGCACAAATCATAAAGTTTGTCCTCATAATACTCCACTGGGTCTGTCATGGTCGGATTATTCTGTCACGAATCCTGCGAGCTTTGGACCCAAATGCGAAGAGCAGGCAAGAGAAAAAGTGAGGAGAGGATTTATTAAACAAAACAAAAACAAAGTCCATACCAACAGAAGGGTCCTGAGTAGGAGGGAAACCAAGGTCCAGAATGAAGACAAAAGATACAGGGAATCCAAACTGGAACAAAGTGACAAAAGGGTAGAGTTCACAAAAGCACACGCCAAACTAACAGATGACTCTGCAACAGAAAATAATAATCCAACAAAACACCAAGGAAACACAGAAACTAAATACACAGGATAACGAAGACTAACAATGGACAGGTGAAACGAGGCTGGGAAACAGGTGAAACACAGAAGGGCAGTCACAAGGGAGGGAAAACACAGGAAGTAAAATAAGACAAGACAAGACAGAAACCCAGATCGTCAAAATAAAACAGGAAAGAGAACATACAGAACGTACAACCCTGACACTGCCTGGCTGCAAATTACATTTGCTGCCGCTAGGGGTGCGTCTAGATTTCTATGCTAGCCTGAGGTCACGGTGGCAGGAGCATCTGATCTTGACTGTGACAACCCTCCGTTTGCCGGTTGTCATTTTGCCAAATTCTTGACTGAAGTTATTTATGTGGTAGTCCTGCCAAACCAAAACTACACAAACTGTCCCAGCCTATCACAACACGTAAAAACTTCAAGTTTCATTCCAAGGAAATTGAAGTAGGAATGTTGTCCTTCCAGCGTTGACTCGCCTCTTACTGCAGCTCTGTTGATAGGTTTTGTTTCCTCGTACGTTTTTATTACTTTAGTTACGTACAGATGTTTACCTGGCTTAACATAAGGTGAAGTTGGTAAGGTTATTTCGAGGGGAAACACTGAGCTGTGAGGTGTGAATTTCTTGTTTTTGACTGACCCTGTTGGTACTGGTCATTAGAAGAGGACTGTTGGTAAGCTCCCCAACGACTCCTCGAGAAAACCAAGATGCCCTATAAAAACAAGGACAGAGCGATGAAGAGGAGTGCTAGGAGAGATAAAAGGGTATTTGTTGAACACCTGGTAAGTGAAGCCGAGAAAGCTGCAGCCTATGGAAACCTCGCACGGTGTACAAAATCACAAAGGGACTCTGTGGCAAATGTACAAACCAAACTACCCATGTTATGGACAAGAATGCCAACATCTGTACATCAGAGAGTGAACAAGCAGCCAGATGGGTTCAACACTTCCAGGAACTACTCAACTTCCCTGAGCCAGAACAACCAGCCAACATCACAACAACAGAGGATATCCTGGAAATCAACACCAACCCCCTGACTCTGCTGAGGTTAAAGCTGCCATCCAAACCCTGAAGAGTGGCAAGGCATGTGGCATAGATGCTATTCATGCTGAGATGCTCAAGGCCGACATTCCAACATCAACACGAGTGCCGATGGACCTATTCCAAAACATTTGGAACAGTGACACCATCCCTGCAGACTGGTCCAAAGGTCTTATTGTCAAAGTCCCCAAGAAAGGCGACATTAAGAACTGCGACATCTGGCATGGAATCCCCCTTCTGTCTATTCCAAGCACAGTGTTGTGCAGAGTCCTTCTCAACCGGATGGAGACAGCCATTGACACCAGGATTAGACAGTAGCAAGCAGGCTTCAGGAAGGGAAGAGGATGTATGGACCAGATCTTTGCTCTGCGTAACAGCAGTGCTTGGAATGGAATACACCCCTCTACATCAACTTCGTGGACTTCAGGAAGGCCTTCGACAGTGTCCAACGAAACACCCTCTGGAAGATACTGCACTCCTATGGAATGCCATCAAAGATCATCTGAATAATAAAAACATTCTATGAACATTTTGAGTGTAGTGTCAACATGGGAAATCCATCCGTGCAGTCCAGAGTGAGACAGGTGTGCATCATCTCCCCTATCATGTTCCTGGTCTCCATAGACTGGATCACAACCAACACCACAGCAGACAGACCCAGAGGGTTCCAGCAGGGACGTGCACAGACATTTTGGGTGGCAGGGGCTCAAAGAAAAAAGTTCTAATAGTAGTAGTAATAGAAATTCAAACAAAATGTTAAAATAGGCCTATATTAACACATTTCTGGTTACCTTACCAATTTATTTTATTTCCCTTACGCAATTGTTTAATAGATTTAATAAATACTCTTAACTACTTTTTAGCATTCACTAGGTTAATCACCATCAGCAAAAGAGACTCTGCTACAATGTGCAATGCATGTTTCAAGTATATATTTAGAATAAGCACCAATGAGAGGGACTTAGTTTCACAAAAAAAATTGGTTTATTTTGCAAAAGGCATTAAATCATAATCATTCATCATCATTTGGTGCTATTGCAATAAATGACTAAGACGAGATGATGACGAGAATGCACCAATTTCCAAAAACGATGACTACGACTAAATTAACGTGCGTTATTGTCAACGAAAAAAGAGGAGACTAAAATGTTTTGCATAAAATAAAAACTAAGATAAAATATCTTTTCATTTTTGCCTACAATCGTCTGTACTTTTTCATCATGAGATAGAATATTCAGCTGTTACGCCTTCGGGTGTTTGACTGAAACGGTTAGCAGAAATAATGTCAGAAATAATTTGTTATTTTAAAAAAGGCTAAATGTTTTGACAAAAACTTGACAAAGATATATTGAGTTTTCTTTTAAGTAAAAGTAGACTAAAATGACAAGACTTTTAGATGACTAAAACTTAACTAACAAAAAAAGATATGTGAAGGACTAAATATGACTGAAACTAACAAGGACATTTGGCACAAGACTAAGACTAAATTAAAAACAGGTGACAAAATGAACACTAGTGGAGGGCGATTCAACTTCCACAATCACTGCTGGTGAAAACAAACATTTCCTCCTGCCACTCCTTCACATTAAAAGCATCCAAATGGTGAAACACACAGGGAGCTTTTATTGTGAAGCAGCCACAGGAAACACAGTGTACTCGTAATGAAATACAACTTCTGTATAAACTAGCTTTTCTGTTCAGTGTCTGATGTTCAAGTCACTGTTTACTCAGGACTTGTGTTCAACAACTGGTTTATTTTACAGTTTTTATTTTTACAATCACATATTTACAGATTTCTTTAACTTATAAACCAATCTTACCCACAAAACAAATAAAAAAATAACCAAAGTGACTAGAAACGTTCATTAACCTTTTATACACGGTATAATAACAACACATATTGTGTTCTGTAGACACTACAGGCATGTAATAGACCTTAAGCTGCGTTCAGACCAAAGAAAATGATCTGGAGATTTTTGGCAGGGTTGTGCAGCGGTGGGAGTGTCACGATGTGTGTGTGTGTGTGTGTGTGTGTGTGTGTGTGTGTGTGTGTGTGTGTGTGTCTCTCTGTGTGTGTCTCTGTGTGTCTCTCTTTTGCTATAATGTCATTTTTTCTACCAATATGTAAATGTTTCAATTCAACTTCTTTCTTTTATTTCTTTTAAAAAGTGTTTTCCAATTCTTACTTTTTAGTTTTATTCTACATTTTTGGCGCTTTATACCATGTTTTTGGTGATTTTTCTACGTTTTTGGTGCATTATACAATGTTTTTAGTATTTTGTTTCTACATTTCTGGCGCTTTATACAATTTTTTTTGTGTTTTTCGTACGTTTTTGGCGCTTTGTCCAGTGTCTTTGATATTTTTTCTACGTCTTTTGTTTTTTTTGTGGAGCACTTTGTAACGTAGATTTTGAAAAGCTCTCTATAAATAAAGATTAGTATTGACAGGGGTTCTTTGTGTGTTTTTTGTCCTCTGCAGGTTTCCCGGTTTCAAAGAGGTGCGACTGGTCCCGGGGAAACACGACATCTCCTTCGTGGAGTTTGAGAGCGAGACGCAGGCGGGCGTGGCTAAAGACGCACTGCAAGGCTTCCGCATCACAGCCACCTGCGCCATGAAGATCACGTACGCCAAGAAGTAGTCCCCGAGTTCAGTCGCTGGACACACAGAGACTCTGAGGGGGACAAAGGGGGACATGGTCCCTGGATTACTGTTGGGTTCACACAGTGATTTTTGTAAATCATACAGAGCTGTTATTTTATTTTTTTTCTACTTTTTTTGTTGTGTTTGGTAAAATTCAGTCCCGTCGTTCACGAGGTCGAGCAGATAATCTCTGGCCTACATCTGGTTTTGCAAAATAAAAGGCTTTTACACAATTGTTGCTCTTTAAATGAGAGTTTTCCTCCCGATAACGGCTGTGTGTGTGTGTGTGTGCGTGTGAGTGTGAGAACTACAGTGTGTGTGTTCATGGGGATGAAGGAACATGTCAGCTAATGCAACAGTCTGGCTCATTGATGTGGTGTTTTCATGATAAATATCTGGCTGTGATACACACACACACAATATACATGTTAGTAGATTAATTTACTGTTGAAAAGAAAGATCAGGGTTCTCATTTATAAAGGTGGCGTACGCACAAAATGGGGCTGAAAATGTGCGTACGCCACTTCCCACGCAAAGTTTGTGATTTATAAAAAAAAACTTGACGGGAGAATGTGCGGTCCTCCACGCAAACTCTGACCCATGCGTACGCACATTTTGGAGCCAAAATAGGAATTGGCGACGCAGATGGTGAGGTGGTGAACTGAAGTCAGACTGCAGAAAGTACATGGGAATAAGATTACTCGTAATATGTTTTTAGTATCGATGCCTCACGCACATTTTATACCCTCCATATCATCAACGTTACCATGAAGATTAAATCCAGCAGTGTTATTTGCGCTTGTACTGAGTGATAATTGTTCCATAAACACCTCCAACTCAAATCTTAAATCAAAACTCGTTCTTAATATTTAATCGGCGCTGTCTCACTGTCGCATTGTCCGCTACGGAGCGCAGGACGAGGGACACAGAACTACAGAACACAGTTTAAATAACGAAATATCTGTCTTTAAAACTGTGCATACAGTATATCATCAAATGTCAAAGTCTGGAAATACAGCCGTTAAGCTCAGTGACGTCACTAGGATTGAAAGATGGGGGGCTTAGCGCCCAGCGTATTTGTAACTTGCGTTTGCAAAATCTTTGCACTCACATCTTTTATTACTGTATAGAGCTACACTTAACAACCAGTCAAGAAACCAAGAGGTTAACAAGTCAAAAGTGACAGACATATCCTCTTCTTCCATTTCTACTCTGTTCCTTCTGTCTTATCCTTTAAGATAAAACAAAACCCTGATGCTAATTTCATGACTTTGAAATGCAAATTGGTCACATGAAACAACATCCAAAATGTCCAACAACTGACAAACAGAGGCCAGACAGCTAATAAGTTGGTAAGTTAAACAAATACGACAAATAGTACAAGTACAAGAAAAAGAAAAAAATAGGCATAATAGGCATCACTGCATACTTTATCATGTAAGCTATTGATACTGATCCTATTTAAAGTGGCTACGTCTAAATACAATAACCTGATGGCAGAAGGAATAAAAGATTTGGAGTAACGTTTACTGTATGTAGGATTGCTTTCATTTTATTTTCACATGTGTATCTGTGGGCATGTCCTGATCTTTAGCCTAGCCTTAGGCAACATCTACATATGTATTTAATTCATCACAGCCAATGAATGAAGAAAGTTAAATTGGTTAGAATATAGCTAGCATATATAATAAATATAATGAAATAATTTAGTTTAGGCTATACATAGTGCCTAGGCCTGCCAACAAATGCTTATTGTTACAAAACAATCCTTAGACCTATAGACCACTACTGCTCAATCATGCCGGCTCCCTCAGAATCAACTGCTATGCCAATCTCCTGCTTCTCTTTCCCTCTGCTAAAATATCTTCCAATATCCATCTCATCTGCTCAATGAACTGAAGGATACAACGGTACATTAGCATTAACAGGGACCCTCTGACCTTAGTTTTCAGTGACAGCAACATTCTATGGGGATTGATATAGTTTTAGAATATGGCTACTATAGAGAAAGGCTATATTATTGGCAATGAATAAAGAGTTGTGATTAGCTTGCTAACTTAACCATTTCTTGTATTTCGCTCGTTCACTCCAGCTAGACTTTAGTTTTCCATAGCAAACCAAAATATCCCCTTTCCTTTACCTCAAGAAAACATAAAAGGTAAGCAGGTAATTAAAAACAACTTACAATTTCACTCTGTATCACTACGTGTAATCAATCTTCCTTTCACCATTAGCGTGTATCGGTGTGTGTGTTTGTGGGGGGCAGGGTGCATAGCGAGTTCAGACCAAAGAGTAGCGATGAGACAAGATGAATTCAATTCAATTTTATTTATAGTATCAAATCATAACAAGAGTTATCTCGAGACACTTTACAGATAGAGTAGGTCTAGACCACACTCTATAAATTCCAAAACCCCAACAATTACAGTTATTCCCTCAAGAGCAAGCATTAGCAGTGGCTGTTGCGACGGTGGCGAGGAAAAACTCCCTTTTAGGAAGAAACCTCAGCAGACCCAGACTCTGCAACTCCTCACTCCTTAATAAGCTTTATCAAAGAGGAGGGTTTTCAGTTTACTCTTAAATGTGGTGACGGTGTCTGCCCCTCGAACCCAAATCCCCCACTTACTTGCAACGCTCCGGTCTGCAACGCTCTGAAAGCTGCTAGTTCACACCAACGCAACGAGACGGTGCGGTGCATCATCTTGATAGCACGACTCTCTCTACTTCTGTCTAACTTCCGACTTTTCGGCTATTTTTTTGTAGCTGGATATATATAATTTGTTGCGTCTAAATATGAATGAAGATAAATCAAATTGTTATTGTTGTTCTTATTATTATTTATTTTACACTGTGGTATTAGTACTTTTACTTTGTGAATACCTCCAGCTCTGCTGACCTTTGATCAGCGGTGATATCTGATGCAGCTGCATGGTGCAGGTTGGTAAAAAGCTCTTTTGTCGGTGAAGTAAAAGAGTTTTTCGGAAGTCAGAGCTGGGACTCAACATTCCTCAACCTGCGGACAAATCTAACAAGTAGACTACGAAAACGCTGTAACCTGGCAACGCCATCAGCAGAACTATGAAAATAATGCATCAAAAACATTTCTGAAGGTACACGGAGCGGCCCAATCTCCTAATAAGGGTGTGTTTGTATCACAGCCTGATATATTGTAAAAACACATCAGTGAGTCACGCTGTTGTTCCTTCATCACCATGAAAACACACACACACACACACACACACACACACACACACACACACACACACACACAAAACACACACACACACACACACACACACACACAAAAGTTTATTTTGACTCAATCTCACACACATCATCCTGCTGACACAAATACTCACTAGAGCACATTGTAATCAAAACAATACCCATACGATTGTGTACTACTACAGGTTATGTTTATTAAATGAAGTCCAAAATATGTCGCCGACTAGAAATCGCTAGTATCAGCTAGTGCTAGCTAACGTCAACTTTAGGTAGCCACTAGCTAACGCTAGCTAGAAGGGTTTGTCGTGACTTTGCCTGGAACGCTACCAAGTTCTGAGTCGAGACTTGAAGTCGTAATTTATGGGCTAAAATTGTTTCTGGAATGCAGCAACGGTTTCATTTAAAGTGGCTCTAGTAGTTATGACGGAAGCAAAGCAGGAAGTAAGGTGAAAAAGTATAAATGTGGAACGTTTACAGTTTTTATTATTTTACAATCAAATACAGCATTTACAGGTTTCTTTAACTCATAAGCTGTCTTACCAGTGTTCACAAAACAAAAAGTGACCAGTAAATAACCAAAACAATTAAAAAATAGAAATGTTCATTAACTTTTATACCCGGTATAACAACGACATGTATTCTGTAGACGCTATAAACGGCCTTACTCATAAATTAAACTTAATCAAACTTAATCAAATATTCACAAATTTATTTTCTGTTGCTGTACATCAAATTTTTTTGTGTGGAAAACATACCCAATTTACTTTTATTAATTTAACATTTATTAGTCATTTTTGAAAGTGTAAAAATGTCTGAGTTTAAATAGAAATGCTGTCATGATGCAGAGTTGAAGAGATAAATGCATCAATTTAATTTGTTACCTATATAATGGGAAGCATATACTAATCAATCAAAAAAGTGTAAATCAATCACCACAGGATACAGATTCTGAAAACAAATAATATGTAAATTATAACATGTACATTTGTTCCCTTGAATATAACTATATCAATACATGAAATAAGATGAGTGGTTAGTTTACTCTGACAGGAGAGAGGATCAGAGGGGCAGAGTTTTTACCACCATCATTATTACCAGTATAGAAGTATGGGAAGAGTCTCTCAGTGAAGGAGCAGCCAGTAAAGGAGTAGATAAGAGCTGCAGCATCTACATCATAAAAGGAGACCAGACCCTCCTCATAATCCACAAACACCCCCACCTTCTGAGGAGGAGACTTCAGAGTAAGAAGGACTGAAGGGTCAGCAGCAGCTACGTACTCATTTCCATTTCTCAACACTATAGTCCAGTAACCATTCTCAGGGTTCAGTGGGATGTTTTCCTTCCTGTTGACCGACTCTCTGGCCACTCCTAAAGCCCATTCAGTCTTTCCTTTAACTTGAACCTCAAAGTAAAATCTGCCTGAAGAGAAGCTCTGCTTTCCTAAAACATTAGCACACTTAGAAAATCTCTCTGGGTTGTCTGGGAGATTCTTCTTCACATCACTATCATTCACTTGTTTCCCATCATCAGACAGGATGAGATCAGGATATGCTGTATCAGGATCAAGAGTCACATCCACTGCATACTGCTGGACCCTCTTCAGCTCAGACTCAAACAGCTTCTTCATCTCTTTACTGAGTTTCTCCTCCAGCTGAGCGACAGCTTTCACCACAGTCCCCTCATATGATGGACGGACGCTGACCTCTGTCCAGTTCTTGGTGGGTGGAGGTTGTTGGATGTTTAGGGACTGGACACTCTGGAGAAGATGGAGGTGGTCTTCAGAGCGTGAGAGCTGCTCCACCTCAGTGCTTCTCTTCATGAGCTCAGAGATTTCCTGTTCCAGCTCTTTGATGAAAGCTTTGGCCTGTTTTTCTGTTGTTTTCTGCTTCTCTTTGATGGTGTTGATGAGCTCCTTCAGGCCTCTCTCAACAGACTCCTTCAGAGAAGTGAAGACCTGAACACCTTCTGCTATCTCTCTGTCTGCATCTTCCTCACTGAGGTCGACTGAGTGTTTGATCTCCTGAATCTTCAGTTGTCTCTTCTGGATCATCTGCTGAATTTCAGCCTCGGTCTTCCCCAGCTCTGCCTTCTTTCCTTCATATTCTTCTTTCAGAGGAACAACATCATGCATCTTGTGGTCTAAAACAGTGCAGAGCATGCAGACACATGTCTGGTCGGTCTTACAGAACAGCTCCAGAGGTTTATCGTGCTTCGTACACATCCTGCCTTCCAGGTTCTCCACAGGGTCGATCAGCTGATGTCTTTTCAGGCCTGACATGGTCAGATGAGGCTCCAGGTGAGTCTCGCAGTAGGAGACCAGACACACCAGGCAGGACTTCAGGGCCTTCAGTTTGGTTCCAGTGCAGACGTCACAGGGAACTTCTCCTGGTTTGGACACTTGTTGCTCTGAGCTGCTGCTGCTGGCTTTCTGTTGAGCTGACTGTCTGAACTGAGCAACCATCTCAGAGATGAAAGTGTTGACGTGCAGCTCAGGTCTTGTGTTGAAAACCTTTTTACACATCGGACACAGGTACTGGTCATTAGTATCCCAGTGTTCATTGATGCAGTTCTTGCAGAAGTTGTGACCACATGATGTGGTGACAGGATCAGTGAACACATCCAGACAGATGGAGCACAGAAACTGATCTTCAGATTTCAGATAGTTTGCAGCAGCCATATCTACACATGTGAAAGAAAAGAAAAAGATATTAAAATACTATTTTAATTATTAAAAAAAAAGTGTTTTGACTTGCACCGAACTGTGAGCAACAAGGAACATTTAAATCATGCTGACAAAGTGAAGCTCGCTACTCTGACAAAACAGCTCTGAATGTATCCACAAAGGGGCGGAGCCAGACATTGAAAAATTTGGGGCTCAGCCCGGTTTACAGCGGGTAAATGCACTATATATTTTAAGACATTTGAGATAATAGAATGCCTAAATATCTGCACTGGGTTGCTCCACCTATGTGTAAGTTCAAACATAGACTAGTCTGAACCTATCTTTAATTAGGTTGGGGTTTATGCGCTACTCAAATTTTAAGGGTTGCACCAGCTGAAAAAGTTCTAAAGGCATAAGTTAAAACTTAAAACTTACACCTTGCCTTGGTGGATGTAAAGTCCTCTGTAAGCAGTGGTGTAGTCTACGTGTAACGCAGGTATACGCAAGGACCCGAGAACGACTAAGAAAGCTCCAGGATTTCCATATACCCACTTAAAAATGCCCAACAGCTCACAACAACATACTTTCCAATATAATTTTGATATATTTTTAATTCTCATCTGTGTTTTTCTTTCCACTGTAAATTGGTGCATAAAAGTGTATCTGAATACAGGAAATGAAGTCGTTGATGCTCAAAGTAACCCAGTGGGAGGACACCCAGACCCCCCCACTACGATATGCCCCCCTCTCCCAAAGGTAGATTCTGGCCAATATATATAGGCCAATATATTTATGTACAGTACAGTATACCCACTACAATACATTAGACTACATTCCTGTCTGTAAGATAGAGGTTGTCATAGAGTATCGTTTTAACAGATGGTATAACTTGAAGAATTAAGTGGAGTGAACAACTATTTAACTTCAGCAAAGCATTGTAGAAAATATATATTGTCAAACATTTCATATTCTCTAGCTGCTTTACAATAAAACTAGCTTTCCACTAGTTTTCTTGATGAAAGCTTTTATTATGAAACAACCAGAGAAGATAGAGGAAGCTGTATTTATGAAGCGATCCATAAACAGTAACAATAGCAGTAAAGTAGGAAGTAATCTAAACTCCAGTCCTGAGAACTGACTCATAGAGACTGTTTAAAGCTGTTAGCTACTGTATAGTGGGCCTGCAGACAAACAGCCATAGTTATATTGTTATCAATTTCACAAAAAATTAAAAGAGAGGAACTTGCTGTCTGAGTAGAGCTGAAGTTTAGTGTTAATCCTGGTTGTAGAAAGTGTAAATGTGATCAGCTGTACTCACCAGTGTTTGTCAGAGACTCTGCTGTGTTGTTGAGAAAGACCTGATGAAGTCAGTTTGAGTTTTCTTTCAGAGAGAAACAGAGACTTGTCTCGACTGCAGCGTGGCTGACACTCTGACAAACTTCACTTTCATTTCTGGAGTGTGAGGTTGAAGCTCTCCTCTTTCCAGTGTTGCTCCTCCTCTTACTGCACCTCTGCTGTTAGGTTAGGTTTCCTCCCTCTCATGTACACTCTTATTGTGAAATACCAGGATGTTGTCTGGTTAATATGGAGCAAAGGTGTGTCTTCATCTAACAGGTGGGAGGAGGAAGGTGTGTGAGAAGGTGTTGCTTATACCTTTATTATGTTTGTTGAAACTTGAAGGTGCCTCAGCTTTACTTTAACCAGGAGAGTTTAGTTTAGTTTATTGGACACAAATAGAAATCTCCACACATCTGCAACATGTCAATGATATGACAATGTGTTTTTTTTTTTTTTACAAATGGAGCTAAGTCTACGTTTTTGGCGCGTTATACATTGTCTTTGGTGTTTTTTCTACGTTTTTTTGTGTGTTTTGTGAAGCACTTTGTAACGTAGCTTGTGAAAAGCTCTCTATAAATAAAGATTAGTATTGACAGGGTTTCTTTGTGTGTTTTTTGTCCTCTGCAGGTTTCCCGGTTTCAAAGAGGTGCGACTGGTCCCGGGGAAACACGACATCTCCTTCGTGGAGTTTGAGAGCGAGACGCAGGCGGGCGTGGCTAAAGACGCGCTGCAAGGCTTCCGCATCACAGCCACCTGCGCCATGAAGATCACGTACGCCAAGAAGTAGTCCCCGAGTTCAGGCGCTGGACACACAGAGACTCTGAGGGGGACAAAGGGGGACATGGTCCCTGGATTACTGTTGGGTTCACACAGTGATTTTTGTAAATCTTACAGATCTTTTTTTTTTTTTTTTTTTTTTTTTTTTTTTTTTTTGTTTGTTGGTAAAATTCAGTCCCGTCGTTCACGAGGTCGAGCATGAACAACAAAAGAAAACAGAGAATTTAAAGAATTAATGATCCTCCTTCCTACCACTGTGGATATACGGCCAGCCGTGTCAAAATACTTATTTACGAACTTCAATTCAGTGGTGTAGTCTAATGTATTGTAGTGGGTATACTGTGTGTGTGTGTGTGTGTGTGTGTATATATATATATATATATATATATACACACACATGTGGGAATGTAGGAAAAACTCTGCAATTGAGGACGTCATCTAGGGCTTTTTGGGAAAACACTGATCCACATTGTTCACCATTTTCTGACATTTCAGAAACCAAACAACTAATCGGATAGTGGAGAGAATAATCCATCCAACGGCTTTAAAGCGAATAAAAACCTGTTGCGTGACGACGTCAAATGCTGTTTTGCGGTCAAATTGGTATATCGAATTGATTTGAGACATTTTAAGGTGTTTCCATTCATTTTCACACTGAATCGCACAACCTTCAAGCTAACATTTGCGAACAAAGTTTTGCTAGACAAAATGGATCGCGTCTTTGTTGATGCCTGTCATGTGTGCAAACAGAGCAGAAATACTGGGCGGAAATGAACTACAACTTCTTCTTCTTCGTTTTGTGACGGGTTGCAACCATAAAATGACCTAAAACTTAATCGCAATTCATTATTTATTCGGCAAATAACGTTTCCACCAGCGTTTATCGCATAAGCCGTATATTTCGATCAAGAGAAAATCCGATGAGACCGAACGTATTTCCTTTGAGTCGATAGTCATGAAATTCCATCGAATTTTACTGTTTCCATGAGGCATTTTTCATTCGATATCACTTAATTCAGATAAAAACGTGTGGATGGAAACATAGCTAGTGACAGTGTTGTTTTCAGCTCACATACATACAACTGGAAGAGAGGTGTTGAGTGATATGTACAAATGGTTCATGAGAACAGCCTGCAACAGCCGGCCAAGTTAGCAAACAAAGGAGCAAAGAAACATGCGTTTCACAGGATGTGATCTACAGATGGCGAGTCCATAGATGCAGGTGTGTTTCTTTTTAATATAATTTTTTGGGTATTTTTTAGGCCTTTACTTTGATAGGACAGCTTAGACTTGAAAGGGGAGAGAGAGGGGGAGAATGACCTGCAGCAAAGGGTCGGAGTCTAACCTGCGGCAGTTGCGTCGAGGAGTAACGGTACAGATCCATTTGTCCGACACGACTGAAGCGTGGTGTCGTGACGTCATACATCCATGGATGATGCTCCACGCCATCGTTCAACGAAACGTGTTTCTGAAAACATTTTAAGAGAGAAATAGGCCATGCAGTTGCTGAATATGTCTTCATTTCAGATCGACAAAGGTCAGTTTGAAAGATTTTTGTCTACTTCTACTGGATAGTCGCGTCGCGTTCAACTTTATTAATTTGCATAAAGATGGGCATCGGCCAGCTTTTTGACGTGCAGCATTTTTTCAAATGCAGCGCCGCCTTCCCGGGATGGTTTGTGTGCATGTTGAAGTCGCTTGACGTCACCCATAGGAATAGAGTGGAGCGCGGGAGATGCGACAGACGCAACAAACGCGTCACACAGTCAAATGGATCTGTACCGTGAGCCTCTATATATGGGCGTGGGCTCTACCAGGTGAGCTAACCAGGGGCCCAGATGTAGGTGCTTTCTACCCAGAAGTTATTGTAAACAAACAACATTAGTCAACATTAGGGTTAGTCTCGCTTTGCCAGACCTTCCTCCACAGCGCTGCGGAAGAAGGTCTGCCTAGTCCACACAGCAATCCTGGATGGGAGAGAAACGTGCTCTGGCATTGGCAACCAATCACAATTGTCTTGGGGGCGGGGCTAAGCTCCGGACAGAGCCACGGTGTCTCTGCTAAATAGCCTCAGGAAGGAACTGGTTTTGGTGGAACATGTGGACCTTCAGAAGTAGTTTTAGTCGTGCGAGAGATTGGACAGATAGTCTAGCTAGCTGTCTGGATTTACCCTGCAGAGATCTGAGGAGCAGTAAACCATAGTTAACCACCTCACAAATCCACCGGAGGTTAGAAACCCGACACAGAGACAGAGGAAGGGGACGGACATCTGGCCGAATTTCCGTTGGCACCGGAGCATTCCCGGAAGTGGAACTTCGTTGAAATGGACTAGTTGGGATGTAAAAACAACATATAAAAAAAGTGTATTTTGGAAATACTTACCAACCCTGCCTTTAATCTTGTTTGAAGACATGGGTATGCAGAATAAAAAATAAAAGAATTAATTAAATTACATTTTTTTCAAAAAATAAAAAAGTCATATTAATCACAAATTTAGATGGCAGGTAGCTGTCTACGTGTTCATATAACTTTATACATGCTACAAATGGCTGGAATCATTACACACATCCTCTCCAAGGAGTGCACCAGCTGTAAAATGTCCCAGAGGAAGTTCATGCAGCAACTGGCAGAGGAGCTGAGAGCGGAGTTTATGGAGGAAAAAAAGGGAAGCAGCGCACCCTCCGAGCACCGCACCGCACCGCACCGCACCGCACCGCACCGCACCGCACCGCACCGCAGCAGACACCAAAACGGAGGCAGGTTTAGGTTAGATTAGGTTATAAATAGGTTATATATAGGTTCAAATAACATACTTTTAATTGTTATTTGGCTGTGAATTATGTTGAATGAATTTCCCCCAATATGTTTCGGGACATTAATGTATGAAATAATCACGGTTTATGCCATGATATGATATCAAGGGCGTTGTATTGAATCAACAGCCACATGCAACTTAGCTAGCAGGTGAAGGTGAAACTAAAAATGTGCGAGAACTATAGACTGATACAGGCTTAAATGAACTGACAATATAAGTTATGCGACTTACAGTTCTCAAGGATGCACACGTGCCATCTCAACCGGAGGACAGCTTGTCTCTTTTTTCTGAGTAGCACGCGTGCCCACTCGCGTTGTGAAGCGAGTGTCCATGCTATTCTCCGACTCTAACAATCACTGCTGATAGACGGCTTTTTGTAAATTTCTGATACCGTGGCGGGAGAAATCTAACCGTGGCGGACCGCCACTTGCCAATCAACATAGAGGAAACACTGTCCATTATCAAACCAGTTTTAGGATCCACTAATTGATTAATTGACCGGTCGCTGCACCGCAACAGTTATTATGGGCTGTCGATTAATGGAGAAAATAATCAGCAGGACTTTTACACTGTGGTATTAGTACTTTTACTTTGTGAATACCTCCAGCTCTGCTGACCTTTGACCAGCGGTGATATCTGATGCAGCTGCATGGTTCAGTTTGGTAAAAAGCTCTTTTGTCGGTGAAGTAAAAGAGTTTTTCAGAAGTCAGAGCTGGGACTCAACATTCCTCAACCTGCGGACAAACGCTGTAACCTGGCAACGCCATCAGCAGAACTATGAAAATGATGCATCAAAAACATTTCTGAAGTTACACGGAGCGGCCCAATCTCCTAACAAGGGTGTGTGTGTATCACTGTCTGATATATTGTAAAAACACATCAGTGAGTCACGCTGTTGTTCCTTCATCACCATGAACATACACACACACACACAGTAGTTTATTTTGACTCAATCCCACACACACCATCCCGCTGCCTCAAATACTTATTAGAGCACAAAATGTGGATTAATCCGGGCGCTGAAAATGAGCAATTAAATATATATAAATGTTCATTTACTTTTTATATCCGGTACAACGACATGTGTTCTGTAGACACTATAAAAGGCCTTACTCTTAAATCAAACTTAATAACACAATCAAATATTAAGCAACATTTTTCTGTGGCTAAACATCAAATACACAAATTAAAGGAAAACCAAATTTTTTGTGTGTGCAAAATATACACTTTAGAAATATTTATTAGTGATTCATTGAAAGTGAAAAAATGTCAGAGTTGAAGAGATGAATGCATCAAATTAATTTGTTGCCTATGTAATGGGAAGCATATAATCAATCAAAACAATGAAGTGTAAATCAATCACCACAGGAAACGATTGGAAAAAGATTGTGTGAACAAATAATATGTAAATTATAACATGTACATTTGTTCCCTTGAATATAACTATATCAATACATGAAATAAGATGAGTGATTAGTTTACTCTGACAGGAGAGATGATCAGAGGGGCAGAGTTTCTACCACCATCATTACAGTCGGGACAGAAGAATGGGAAGAGTTTCTCAGTGAAGGAGCAGCCAGTAAAGGAGTAGATAAGAGCTGCAGCATCTACGTCATAAAAGGAGACCAGACCCTCCTCATAATCCACAAACACCCCCACCTTCTGAGGAGGAGACTTCAGAGAGAGAAGGACTGAAGGTTTAGCAGCAGCGTAGTACTCATTTCCATTTCTCAACAATATAGTCCAGTAACCATCCTCAGGGCTCAGTGTGATTAATTCATTCCTGTTGATCGACTCTCTGGCCACTCCTAAATCCCATTCAGTCTTTCCTTTAACTTGAACCTCAAAGTAAAATCTGCCTGAAGAGAAACTCTGCTTTCCTAAAACACATTCAATGAGAGAAAATCTCTCTTTGTTACCTGATAGACCCTTCTCATCCTTACCAGGATCCACATCACCATGATTCACTTGTTTCCCATCATCAGACAGGATGAGTTGATGAGATGCTGTATCAGGATCAAGAGTCACATCCACTGCATACTGCTGGACCCTCTTCAGCTCAGACTCAGGGAGCAGCTTCTTCATCTCTTTACTGAGTGTCTCCTCCAGCTGAACCACAGCTTTCTCCACAGTCCCCTCATATGATGATGGACGGATGCTGACCTCTGTCCAGTCCTTGGTGGGTGGAGGTTGTTGGATGTTTAGGGACTGGACACTCTGGAGAAGATGGAGGTGGTCTTCAGAGCGTGAGAGCTGCTCCACCTCAGTGCTTCTCTTCATCAGCTCAGAGATTTCCTGTTTCAGCTCTTTGATGAAAGCTTCGGCCTGTTTTTCTGTTGTTTTCTGCTTCTCTTTGATGGTGTTGATGAGCTCATTCAGGCCTCTCTCAACAGACTCCTTCAGAGAAGTGAAGACCTGAACACCTTCTGCTATCTCTCTGTCTGCATCTTCCTCACTGAGGTCGACTGAGTGTTTGATCTCCTGAACCTTCAGTCGTCTCTTCTGGATCATCTGCTGAATTTCAGCCTCTGTCTTCCCCAGCTCTACCTTCTTTCCTTCATATTCTTCTTTCAGAGGAACAACATCATGCATGTTGTGGTCTAAAACAGAGCAGAGCATGCAGACACATGTCTGGTCGGTCTTACAGAACAGCTCCAGAGGTTTATCGTGCTTCGTACACATCCTGCCTTCCAGGTTCTCCACAGGGTCGATCAGCTGATGTCTTTTCAGGCCTGACGTGGTCAGATGAGGCTCCAGGTGAGTCTCACAGTAGGAGACCAGACACACCAGGCAGGACTTCAGGGCCTTCAGTTTGGTTCCAGTGCAGACGTCACAGGGAACTTCTCCTGGTTTGGACACTTGTTGCTCTGAGCTGCTGCTGCTGGCTTTCTGTTGAGCTGACTGTCTGAACTGAGCAACCATCTCAGAAAGCGAGGTGTTGACCTCCAGCTCAGGTTTTGTGTCGAAAACCTTGTTACACATCGGACACAGGTACTGGTCATTAGTATTCCAGTGTTCAGTGATGCAGTTTTTGCAGAAGTTGTGACCACATGATGTGGTGACAGGATCAGTGAACACATCCAGACAGATGGAGCACAGAAACTGATCTTCAGATGGCAGACAGTTTGCAGCAGCCATATCTACTCAAAGAGTGAATAAAAAGAAAAAACATATTCAAAATCTGTGAACAGACTGATCTTAGTCAACAGCCTACAGTTACTTTAGCAACAAGAAATGTTATCTGTCCAAAACTCTTAATCACCTTGATACCAAGTTTACTCTCGCCAAACTGGTCTTATGACTTCATGACAGCTCCAAACTGTTCCATTTTACTTGAGGTCAAGGAAAGATATTTATTACACAATTACAATAGTCTAATGTCAGCCAATGTAAAAAAACAACCACTTCATTACAGTTTAATGTGATATCAACACATTAAGCTAAACCCTGTGTTTTGGCCCTATTTGTAAGAAGAGAACACAGGCAGCACCGGCTGCTGAACTCCGACACACAGTCGGACAAAATTTGCAATGAGCCATCAATTTTCGTAAAGCGGCCCATATTTCAGCTTTACATAGTTGATTTTTAAAAAAGTGTCAGAAGTGAATTTTCTAATGGAATAGCAGAGATCTGCGCGACCTAGATCCAGAAGACTACCTGATCTCAGGTCAATTGTGTAGCCTATGTAAATGTTGGGGCATGACAGTTCTCCTATGGGCTGACAAAGGTTCAGGTCTTGGTGATGTTGCTTTATAAAAGTGTATTTTTTATCTCGTAATTTTCAGAAAGCAGTTCGCCGTTTTCACACTCTGAGACAAACTGTAGCAGGCGCTACGAACCGGAGCAAGGGTAAGATTTAAAGAATATGCTTTCATTGAATGAACTTCATTAATTCTTCTGTAGGACATAGATACGTTAATAGATACCGATCTTAACCAAACTTATTTTTTTTTATTTTTTATACAGACTAACCTCGCCTCATAACGAGGCCGTGACCTATATTTGCTCTGAGCTACGTCTGCAGGTCCAGATTTACATGACGCTGATAATGACACCATTGTGTGTAAGTAATTTTTACTTTTTTATCTTTCCTTGTTTAATTTTACTGTGACTTATGTATATATATTTTTTTTATTCATACAGACATATGACGAGACAGCACGCAGGAGCTTCAGGTAGAAACAACCAGATCTGATCATCGCGGGCAGAAGCTGTGAAGAGTTGAGCTCGGAGTCGGTCGAGAAGAAAAGAGGGTAAGATTAGATCCGTTTGGTTAATGTGAATATTTTTCAGGTGTCTTCATAGATGTGTTGTGTCCATAAGAAGTATATCGCGAAGTACTGATTGTCTTTATTGATTGATTTTACAGCTGCTGGAAGCGAGACAGAGTGTGCTGGCTGCGGGTGAGGTGGACATTTGGAAGTGCGCCACCATAGACCTACAGGACAACGCACCACAGACGTCTGCTAAATGGACCGAATTCAGACCGAATGCTGCCGGTTACCTACAGCTCCGAGGCGGCCGTGGGTTAGGTGTGGACGGTGCTACTTCTCGTGAGCGAGGGATATTTATTGTGTGTGCTGTGTGTGTCTCCTATGCTTTGTACACAGTTTTTTTTCTGATGCCGTTTGTGTTTTGTGTCAATAAAGCTCTATCTTTGAATAAACAGCACGTTCCTGGCAAATCATTTTAATTAGGATATCCATGACATGAATATACAAATATATATATAATACATAAATAAATATATATATAATTTTATTATTATAATAATAATGGCCCAGGTTGACCAATAGCCTAACCAATGACAGACTTGTCAACCAATCACGAGAGATTTTTCTTGTTTAAAAGTAGTGGTTTCATCCAATAGCGAGTGAGGAAATTGCAGCCAGGCCAGACGTTTTCTGGCCAGGGGGCCTATTCATATTCTAATTAGATCCATTAACCCCTCCGCGGGGGCTCTCCACATACATCATGGTTCGTTTCCGACAATATGTGGCACAGACGAACGTGACGTTTGCAGCCTGAAAATTGTCGATAACTGCCGAAAATTAGGGGGATTTCCGGGAGTTTACAGGCATTTACGGGGATGGTAATCCAAGGGGGTAAGCTTCGCTTCAGAACTCGAGCCATCATGGCGCCATTTTGTTGCTAACTGGCCATCACCTCCTGTTAGCATTCCGCTGTCCGCCATTTTTGTTTTACGTCACTTGACAGAGAATAACTTTCCATCTGAAGCGTTTAAAGACTCTATTTCTCCGTTGTTTATTTCTAAAGAAACACAACAATGTATAAAAGGCTCCATTACCTTGTACCTCACGTTATGATTCCGTAGCAGATGTTTTTGTAAAAATAGGCTAACGATTGTGTCATAACCACGCGACTTACTGTTGCATAGTTGAAAAATTACCGTATTGCCAGGAGAAACCATAGACAGTCAAGCTCGCAGGCAATCGGGGGGCGTGGAGCTTATATACTGTCTATGGCGTGGAGGCATGCAGTCAAGTGAGAAGGTGAGAAGCCCATAGAGTTTATGAAAAGCATCGGAAGAAAATATAAAAAATATTTCAGCTTTATTATATATAATATTTCAGTTTTCAGCAACGTTTTGATGGATTGGAATTATTAATACTTCGAAATGTGGCAAGTGAATTCATATAAAGTAACATTTATCCACGAACAAGTATGATATTTTAAGAAATGTATATGTTGTTAAATAATGAAGTAGGGTTAACAAGGTATACACAGGGGATGGGGAAATTATACAGCCAATGGAGAAAAAAAAAACTTCTCAATGCCAATTGCGGTTAACGTTATTCCTTTATTTATTTACACATCTACGCGTGAAGATGAGGGATCCCTTTCATCATGGTCGAAGCCATCTACACCTCGACACCTCCTATCCTGTGCCTGATCATAGTGCCTGATGAGCTGAACCACATCCATAGGGCCGCTTTGATAGGGGCAACAAGGAGGTAGCCATCAACGTTGACCCCCCCCACACTACACCCATACAATGTTACTGTTATTACATTGCACATATCTATACATACTGTACATATATTGTTCATACTGCATATCCATGTGTTCTGCTCTTATAATGCTACTGTTAATACACTGCACATAGCCTTACTGTAAACCATACCACTTGGTTAACTGTATACTACTGTGTACACTGCACTATGCCATGTACTGTTTATACTTCACTACCTGTCTATACTGTACTTTTTTTGCACTTGTGGTTAGACACTAACTGCATTGAATCGTCTGTGTACTTGTACTCTGCACAATGACATTGAAGAGAAATATAATCAAATCTAAAGGTGTCTTGACACCTCCCTTATCATTATTCACTGTGTAGGCCACTGACTTTGAATATATATCATTATAAAGTTCTACCACATAAGTAATGAAACCACATGACATTTCCGTCAAAGCATGTCTACTTGAAGTGTCTACTGTGTGTTTCAATAACAAATATTGAATCATTTGGTTAATAATATTGCTTTATTAAAAGTTGAAATAGTAAAACACAAATAAAAACATTATATAAAAAAGTAATATAATAAATCAAAAATCCCGATCCCTGTTAAGGCTGTATATACAACCCAGAACACAGAGATACCACTCAGGACACACATAAGCAGTTCAAGTATTTATTAGGCATAAATACTCAGAGGAGATGAACAATCAAGGCTGAGCTTGTAGTCTTCTGGGAATGGACTGCAGCTTGAGGGAACCAGGCAGTGGCGGATCCGAAGAAGTTCTGAGTAGAATCAGGAGAAGCAGGTGGTTGTGTCTGAGTGGCGTGAGGCAGGCAGCACGGCAGAGCACGGCAGGTAGGAAGCAGGTAACAGCGGGATCTGCACAGAGGAACTGAAGTTAGACAGAGAAAATACTAAATCGTGAGAGTTTCTAGAAATACGTGCAGGGATACTGCGCCAAGTTACCACGTAGGAGTATGTAACTGCAGTATAAATACTGCAGGTGTGAATCGTGGAATGTGCATCAGCTGTGCCAGTGACAGAGCAGGGATGAATTGCCACGCCTCTTGACCTAGTTTCTCTAGACACGCCCCCTGCCACTTCCAGGTGGAGACAAACAGTACAGACCGACACGGAGGGGAAAAGGCAGACACAAACACACAGGAAGGGGGAACAAGGCAGCTGACCCACAACCTCCTCTCAAGCTAGCTGCATTCGTCGTGGGGAAGAAAAAAGAGAGAGCCATCGAAGTCCACCCCAGCCAAACCAGTGAACCTTGGCCGCTAGGCCAAGATTGGCCCCCGGGGTCTCTCTGGCCCTCTCTTCCCCACGACGAAAGTTGCTGCTGCCCATGATCCAAATCATTTTTTTATGTGAAAGTGTCAGTACACACGTGTTAACACACAAAAGTAACTTGTCTCGGGCCTGAAGGCTTCATGGCCATAGTCTCTCCTGCTGTCCCCGAGGTGGAGGATGGGGACAAGTCCTAGAAATATAAAAAGGAACAGTACAGAGCACGTTAGCTTTGGTATGACTAAATAACAACATTACAACTAACAGGTGACTTCTTATTTTAGCACAATCTCATACAGTTCCGAAATATATCCTAGGCTCCTGTTTCTTCAGAGACGGCATTGTTTGCTAATTCAGTAGCTGACAGGGATTATATTTGGACCCAATCTGTTTTAGTTATACAATTCAAATCAACTTGTGTAATACTTCCTTTGGGCACCTACAATTGATTGTTAGGCATGGTGTAGGCTAACAGCTTAATGTTAGTATTTAAACCTATGTGGAAAGAAAAATTAAAAGGGCAACCCTCAGTTATAGATGTTATTGGTGACATTATTGTCCATCTATTATATCTGTTATTCAACAGGCCAAAGCAGACGCTTTTGTCCAAAGCGATTTACTGATTCACTTTTTTACATGACTGATTCGTCCATTTTCTTTTGCGATGTAGCTAGATAACAGTTGACGCCATTTTGTGGTTAATTAACGTTATACAACAGTGCAAGCAAGCATTTTATATTTACCGATGCCTCAGCTAGCTTAAATGATATATAACTTAATCTGGCGTACTGGCGTTATATTTTAAAATAAATAAATGCTATGCAAAATGACCAAATAATTAATCATAATACTTAGCAAAAGTTGCTTGTCTAAAATTAACGTTTACAACATGTGCAAGCAAGCATGTTATCTTTACCAATTCCTCAGCTAGCTTAAATGATATATGCATTAACTTAATCTGGCGTACTGGCGTTATATTTTAAAATAAATAAATACTATGCAAAATGACCAAATAATTAATCATAATATTTACCAAAAGTTGCTTCTCGTGATCCATCACGGTCTCTGCGAGATTCGTAATGATTGAGATTTCTCTCGGCACAGCTACCAGAAGACTTCACACTTTCAGACACGTTGCTCACGTCACATTTACGTTGTCTCTCTCAGTTGGAGGCTGCGCAGTAGAGCTGGCCATCACTGGAAAAGTGCTTCTAATAGCCTTCACTGGTCTCCGTCCAGAGCAACGGGGTCTATTGGTCCATTATATATATATGTCAATGCGGAAATCCCAATTTTCATGCAGTGCCTCTTACTGCAGCTCTGTTGTTAGGTTTTGTTTCCGGTACATTTTTATTACTTTAGTTACATACAGATTTCCCCCTGTCGATCTGGTGTAGTCTAACTTGATTAGATTTAAATTTGATTTGAGAACTAAGCTTGTCTAATGAAAAGAAGAGATGTTCCGATACCGATACCAGTATCGGTATCGGCTCCGATACTGCCTAAAACGCTGGTATCGGTATCGGGAAGTACTGGAGTTTATGCACAATCCGATACCACGTAATAAAGCCCTAAAGAAAATCTACGTTAAAGTAGTTTATTTATGTTGTTTTTGCGTTATAACTGACTGTCAAACTGGGTAGTAAAAGAAAGTTCTGGGGCATTCATTGTTTGTGTTTGTTCATGTTTCACAAAAAGTTTAACCTGAGCCAGACCGACAACAAAGATTGAAATCATATCACATCCATACAGGGATAGTAGTATAGAGCTGTTAAAACATAATAAAATATATGACACACTGGTATCGGATCGGTACTCGGTATCGGCTGATACGCAATTTCAGGTATCGGAATCGGTCGGGAAGCAAAAAAATGGTATCGGACCATCTCTAATGAAAAGACATTGAAAAGACAGAGTCATTATCTGGAGAGGCCTGAGGGCCCAATGGCAGGAGCATCTGATCTTGACTGTGACAACCCTCTGTTTGCCAGCTGTCATTTTGCCAGATTCTTGACTGAAGTTTTTTATGTGGCAGTCCTGCCAAACCAAAACAACACAAACTGTCCCAGCCTATCACACCTCATCTCCACCCAAGCCACGCCCTCTTTGCACCATATTAGGATTACCCAGCTCCAGTAATAGCGAAAGAGCATTAGGGCCACTGGTGAAAAATGTATTTTAGTTCTGACTTTAATCTCAGAATTCAGAAAGTCAGAATTCTGAGAATTAAGTCAGAACTAAAATACATTTTTCACCAGTGGCCCTAATCCTCTTCCGTAACAAGTTGAAACCTGCAGTATGTCTCTGTCAGTTACCGGAGCTGGGTAATCCTAATATGGGGTGAATTCTGAGAATAAAGTCAGAATTCTGAACTCAAATACATTTTTCACCAGTGGCCCTAATCCTCTTTCCGTAACTTGTCCCTGCAGAAATCTCTGAATGTGTTTTTACTCGGTCTATAGTTCAGGATTAACATTATTGATATTTATAATCATAATATTAATAAGGATCGTTTATCTTGTTGTTGAAGACGTGTGTCCACAAATCAAAACCAAGACAGATTTGAAGATCAAGTTTGGGACACACACCTGCCAATTAAAAACAACTCTCTGCCCTCACAAATGGTTCTGAGTAGTTTTGTAGAGTCAGAGAATAAACAACTGATCCAAGTTTTAGAGAATAAAGTATTCAGGCTGATGTAGACGTTCTGACACTCACTCATATCTCAGCGGTGAAGTCAGCGGATATTAAAATTGAACTTGTTTCCTGGTGCAACTGAACATGTAAAGGTAGCAGAGAAATCTAGACGCACCCTAGTGGCAGCAAATTTTATTTGCAGCCAGGGGGGTCTAGGCACTCTCCGTTGGCTTGCGAGCTGGAAAAACAAACTCTAGTCCGGCCAATCACATGTGTGTATAGAGTCGGTGGGCGGGACTTATGGCTGCTGCTGCTGCTGGTGAACAGCGTTCTTCTGGAAGACTTGGAGTTCAGCTTTTCTTTGGTAAAAGAACAAAGAACGGCCCTGAAGTCATTCTTAAAAAAGGAAGATGTGTTTGGAGTTTTGCCGACCGGATACGGCAAAAGTTTAATCTATCAACTAGCTCCGCTACCTTCTTCGTTGCTCTGATTGGTTGTAGCGCTATCCTATTACGTGCAGAGGGAATTTGAAAAACAACCATTTATCCCAACCCTCAGATTGAGCCCTGTCAATGGTGAGTTCCAAGACCCAACAACTGGATATGGGTCTGGCTTGTCAGGCTAATGTAAAGGCTCATTTTGGCCGAAACATCACACTTCATAGAATAATTACTGAGTTACTTCAGATCTACAAACAGTTTACAATAGTGCTGAGAGAATGTATCACTGCTCTCATCTTAAAGTATATTATGTAGCCCCCAAAATATCACAATTGATAGTTGAGTTTCTTCATCAAAGGTGTGTAATGTTACCTGTGAGGCTGCTCTGCTGTTAAAGTCCCGTTCAGATGAGGTCAAAGAGACGTCGTACCTTCGCCAGCAGACACTGACAGATTCTGCTGCGGTCTGTATTCACCTGACTCCCCCACACCTTTATATCTAGAAGAGTCATATGACGTGTGAGCAGGACCCACTTACACCTGGAGGGATGCCAGTCAGCGCTCTAATTTGTTTTCAGGTTAATTATGTAATGTGGAAGGAACAGTCTGAACTCCTAACAACACGTACAAATCTCAAGGAAACTGAAGTTGGAATGTTGTCTTTTACTTTAGTTACGTACAGATTTTTCCCTGGCTTAACATAAGGTGAAGTTGGTGCTGTACCTAACTTCTATGTGAGGTTATTTTGAGTGGAAACACTGAGCTGTGAGGTGTGAATTTGTTTGGTCTTCGGGAAACAACAAACTTAGAGCTAGCAAGCTACACAGAGTAGGGAACATCAAGCCCTGAATGTAGGTCTATGTAATGAAATGCATACAAAAACACATTTATGTACTACAGGTGTGACCTCCAAAGAGGTTAAACCGCAGAAACACTGAAGCCCCAAAAACAAGAAGAAACGAAAAAGGTTAATGAACTCGTGACAACATGTACAAACCTCGAGTTTCATTCCAAGGAAACTGACGTTGGAATGTTGTCTGTCCGGTGTTGCTCCGCCTCTTCACCGCTGCTCTGTTTTTTAGGTTTCGTTTCCTCATATTTAGATGTGATTTTAGCAGGGGGGGCTAGTATTGTAGTATATATTATATAATTATAGTATAATAGTAGTATTAATAGAAATTTAAATAAAAGTGTTAAATAGGCCTATATTAACACATTTCTGGCTACATACCAATTTATTTTATGTCCCTTACGCAATTGTTTGATAGATATAAATACTCAACAAGTAGTCAGTTAACACAGAGATTTTTTAGAATTCACCAGGTTAATCACCATCAGCAAAGGAGACTCTGTTACAATGTGCATGTTTCTAGTTTCAAGTATATATTTAGAATAAGCACCAAGGAGAGGGACTTAGTTTCCCAAAAAAAAATGCAAATGGCAATAATTCGTAATCATTCTTTTGGTGCTATTGAAATAATTAACTAAGACGAGACAATGACAAGACTGCACCAATGTCCAAAAACGCTGACTACGACTAAATTAACATGCATTATTGTTGACGAAAAAAGACGAGACTAAAATGTTTTGCATAAAATAAAAACTAAGATAAAATCTCTCTTCCTTTTCACCTACAATTGTCTTTTATCATGAGATAAAATATTTAGCTGTTACACCTTAGGGTGTTTGACTGAAATGGTCAGAAATGATGTCAGAAATAATTTTAATGTTATTTAAAAAAAGGCTAAAACGTTTTGACTAAAACTTGACTAACAAAAAACGATATGTGAATGATCAAATATGACTAAACCTAACAAAGACATTTGTTGCACATGAATAAAACTAAATTAAAAATAGGTGACAAAATTAACATTAGTGGGGGCGGGGGGGCGATTCAACTTCCACAATCACTGCTGGTGAAAACCAACATTTCCTCCTGCCACCAGTTTTGGTCTAAATCTGCAAAGGTGATTTAAGAGAACCGTGACCGTGATGGACACTATTTTGGCTAAAGTCCTATCTAACCATCTGTTTAAATGCAAATATAAATGATCTTGTAATGTTTTCAGTTAACTTAATACCCTTTATTTACCAATATCGTGACTTCAATACCGGTTCCTAAACTAAACTTTTTCAAGGCACTGTTTCCGTGTCAAATACTCAGTTAACATTACACTAGGCAGCAGGTAACGTTAGCCTACCGTTAGCTAGCAGCTGGATAAAACATGGTTCAAATTCTGACAGCTAGACGGTGTAAAAAGTGTGACTGTTTTTCATTTTAGAGAATTCCAACAGCGGGACATTAACGGTCTGCAGCTGCCATTGTAGGAAAAAAAACAACACAGATTCTTGCGTTTACTTGAAACTAGTAGGCCTTGTGGTGTATTCAAAGTTATTGTAAAATACTCTTTTCCCATCTGGTGATTGTTTTTCTCATTTACCAGCAATTAACAGTTGAAATAAGTAATTGTTATAAGTTATTACATTATTAATAAATCATTATATTTTGCCCAATTAGACTTAGCGTTAAACAAGCCATTCTGGAATGTTGTTTTAAAAGAGGTTAGACCGCGGAAACACTGAAGCCCAAAAACAAGAAGAAACAAAAAATATTAATTAACTCATGACAACATGTACAAACCTCGAGTTTCATTCCAAGGAAACTGAAACTGGAATGTTGTCTGTCCGGTGTTGCTCCGCCTCTTCACCGCTGCTCTGTTTTTTAGGTTTCGTTTCCTCATATTTAGATGTGATTTTAGTAACAGACTCAGGTGTGGAATGGGGGCGGGGTTGGCTTCTAGGGCTCCAGCAGGGACATGCACAGACATTTTGGGTGGCAGGAGCTTAAAGAAGAGGCCTTATAGTAGTAGTAATAGAAATAGTTAACTTATAAAAGTGAACTATCAGACGCTGCGGCCAGAAGTGTCATCACTGTCTGTCTCTTCATGCTTCTTAACTTTAAAAAAAGAAGTGGTTTTGTGTTCTGTAATCCTCCTGTTGTCCTTGGGTCAAATTTGACCCGTTTTCAAAAAATTCCGAAATTTGGGTTTCTTTCAACCAAATTTGTCAAAAAAATAAATAACATGGATGGTTCCATACAACGTGCTTCACAAGTAAAATAAATGATCAGTTTACTACTTTCATTGCATTTGGGTGTTTTATTTCAATTTCATAACATTTGAAAAAAAAACGTTGAAAAAAGTGACAAAAATGTCGGGAAAAAAACAATAAAAAGCGGCGAAAAAGACGACCAAATAGTTTTAATTTTAGACCCAGAAAAACAAAACGTTGCATGGTCGACGGGAAGACAACACTAAGTTAATAGAATAGAACATGTTGTTTTAAGGGTCACGACAGAGGTTTTCTCTGAATTCCTCTTCTCATATACAGATCGATACTACGGCTGGAACGATGTGCTTTTGTCCCAATTCAATTTATATTGCAATAATTATTTTTTAATTGCAATTCTAGAAGTATTGTGATTCTATAGTATTTGAGTTTTGCGATTTACTTTTCCTTCTTTAACCAAAACCAGTTGAGTAACACACTTCTAGAGACAGTATATCATTAACATTTCTAAAAACTAGAAATAGTTTATCAAGAAGAATGCACATCACATGTCAGTCAGTCAGTCTGTCATTTATTTCATTTTGTAAAGAAGAACATACCATTGGTAAATTGGTAAAATAAATACTGTGTGTGTGTTTCCTGTGTGTGTGTGTGTGTGTGTGTGTGTGTGTGTGTGTGTGTGTGTGTGTGTGTGTCTCTCTCTCTCTGTCTCTCTGTCTGTTTTGTGAAACCCTTTGTAACGTAGATTAGCTAAAAAAAGATTAGTATTGACAGGGGTTCTTTGTGTGTTTTTTGTCCTCTGCAGGTTTCCCGGTTTCAAAGAGGTGCGACTGGTCCCGGGGAAACACGACATCTCCTTCGTGGAGTTTGAGAGCGAGACGCAGGCGGGCGTGGCTAAAGACGCGCTGCAAGGCTTCCGCATCACAGCCACCTGCGCCATGAAGATCCAACCCAGTCTCACGTCAGTTCGTGATGTCATTACGAAATTAAATCTTTTAGAACTTGATACCCTCGCGGTATTGTGAAGATGTACGAGTTGGGGTCACGTTTTTTATACTAATGTATTTCAAATGACAAGCGTCTTACATAATCACATCACGAATCTTTCTGCCACTCGGCTGCAGCAGAGAAGCTGGATATAGCTTTGATATTATTGGTATTTTTAGCCCAATAATCGCTGTTTTAATCAACATTCATTCACCAGATATTATCACGGTTTATATGTATTTCTTTCTACGTTATTATTTCGGTCTATTTCAGCCAGTGAAGCTGGATTGCTTTGTTGTTTATTGATATTTTTAAAACTATAACGCTACATCTTTCAACATGTATTTAGCTGTTATCATGGTATGCATTTCTTTATTATTACCGGTGAAATATTACAGTAAATAAGACAGAACAGTAGGCTACGATATGAGCCGAGCTGGCGCATTGAAAGCCGATGTCCCACGATGCAATGCGGGCATTCATTCACAGAATCAGACGGCGATCAGCGGGGCTATAACGGCAGTATCGCTTCAATGTACGTAAGGGATCATGTAGAGCGTTGTTATAGCGAATACAACAACGACGGGGTGATCAGGACCCCGACGCCAATCTTCTTCCAGCGGATTTATTGATAGCTCTCCTCCGGAGGGAACAGAACTGCGTCCATGGCAACGCTCTGCTATGCATGGCAACGGTGTGTAATACTTAGCAACGGTCTGTTATCAAGAAAATAACAGACCGCATTGTATATTAGAATATAAGCAAGCCATGTAATAAATATATATAATCAGTAGTTTTGTCACCAGCAACAACACGTTGCTCAGTTTTGTTCCAGTAAGTTATGCATCGTAATAACGTTTAAAAAAAATCAGCTGAAGACTCCGGAAGTGACGTCGTAATTACCGCTCGGCGGATAGAAAAGATACAAATACATAATATTCGTAACATTGATGTTTTTGTCTAACGTTGTATTTGAGGAGTTAAACCATAAAGATAGCATCAATAATAAAATATAGTTTCATGTATTTGTCTCATGTATTGTGTGCTCGGCCGGCCGGCGGGCGGCATCAATCTGAAACAGAATGAAGCCGAACACTTCGGCTACAAAGCTTGAGCACTTGTAGTTCTTCCGGGGTGGGTGGGAGGAAGTGTTCGGCTTCATTCTGTTTCAGGTTGATGCCGCCCGCCTCAGCGCAGCGCAAAGCTGAGATTAAAGTCAGAATTCTGAGAATAAAGTCAGAATTCTGAGAATAAAGTCAGAATTCTGAGATTAAAGTCAGAATTCTGAGAATAAAGTCAGAACTCAAGAATTCTGAGAATAAAGTCAGAATTCTGAGAATAAAGTCAGCATTCTGAGATTAAAGTCAGAATTCTGAGATTAAAGTCAGAATTCTGAGAATAAAGTCAGAACTCAAATATTTTTTTCACCAGTGGCCCTAATCCTCTTCCGTACTGATCACCCCGTCGTTGTATTTGCTATAACAACGCTCTACATTATCCCTTACGTACATTGAAGCGATACTTGCGCCACTCGGCCAAAATACTTATTTATGAACTTCAATATCCAACGGTAGTAAGCTACAGTAGCCTAAAGGCATTTACTTTACCTTATGTACACCTAATAATTACCAACCTTGCCTTTAATCTTGTTTGAAGACTTGGGAATGCAGAATAAAAAAAAAAAATGTTATTAATCACAAATTTTGCAGCTTGTAAGAAATTGGGTGGAAAAGGAGTCTGGCTTTACCGGAGGACCAATGACTGTAAACTTGTCCCGTTAGGACTAATAGTGGGCCAGTGATCAGCATCTCCAGCCCCAGATAAAGCAGTAGTGGTCCTGGAGACCTCGGTCCTATCTGTCTGATGGGGACCTGCGCTCTGATCTGAGGTCAGTTTGTCAGTCACTCAAGAGAACAGGGTTTGTGTCCGGTTTGAAAATCCTCCACAATCACTGCTGGTGAAAACAACCATTTCCTCCTGCCGCTCCTTCACATTAAAAGCATCCAACTGGTGAAACACACAGGGAGCTTTTATTGTGAAGCAGCAACAGGAAACACAATGTACTCGTAATGAAATACAACTTCTGTGTAAACCAGCTTTTATGTTCAGTGTTTGGTGTTCAAGTCACTGTTTACTCAGGCCTTGTGTTCAACAACTGCTTTATTTTTCAGTTTTTATTTTTACAATCACATTTTTACAGATTTCTTTGACTTATAAACCAATCTTACCCACCAAACCAAACAAACACAAAAAAATAACCAAAGTGACTAATAATGAACCAAAACACTTTTCAGACGAAATAGAAACATTCATTTACCTTTTATACACAGTATAATAACAACACATATTGTGTTCTGTAGACACTATAGACCTGTAACTACTATGAAAACCTTTATAATTCAGAAGTAAATAACCTGGACAAGCAGGCAATTGCAAGTTACTTAGATTAATTAAACTTAGCATCAGTGACTTAAACTCAGAATGAAAGATTAGTAAAAAATATAACCCAAACGGAAATAATAAAAACTATTGAAAAGGGAAAATTGGGGAAATGCCCTGGAGAAGATGGCTATACCTACGAATTTTATAAAGATTATAAAGACCTTATTGTACCAGTTTTACATAGTGTTTAATGAGGTGTTACAAACAGGAAAAGGGCCAGATACTTGGAAAATGCAATTATAACAGTCATAGCTAAAGAAGGGAAAGACCCAAAACAATGTTCCTCGTATCTCACTCCTGAATGTTGATCAGAAAATATTTACATCCATCATGGCAAATAGGCTTTTGGACATTTTACCTTTTATTATAAACCAGGACCAAACAGGATTCGTTAAAAATAGATTTCTTAGTGATAATGTTCGTCAAACCCTCAATGTTATTGATTTTGCTAGAAAAACAAAACAACAAATGATAGTGCTTACATTGGATGCGGAAAAAGCATTCGACCGAGTATCTTGGCCCAGTTTTGAATAAATTTGGCTTTCACAAGAAATTTATTAATTTTTTGATGGGAATGTATAATGATTCAGCAGCTAGAGTGAAAGCCATTGGTTCGTTATCAAAACCCTTTCAGGTAAAAAAAGGGGTAAAACAGGGCGACCCGCTCTCCCCACAGATTTTTGCCCTGTGCATTGAGCCTTTGGCGATACGCACATGCATATATGCATACGGACAAGTATGGGTATAAAGGGCGTTAAGATACAAGATGAAGAACATAAACTTGCGTTATATGCGGACGATGTTATAATATACTTAACTGATATACATAAATCATTACTGGCACTTTTGGAGGAAATTGGAAAATATGGAGCCACTTATAAACCGGCTATAAATTAAATTCAGCTAAAACTGAAGCCCTGGAAATAGGATGCAATCTCCAAACAGAATTTAAGAAAAGGTTTAAGTTGAAATGGGATCAGAATAAAATAGAATATTTAGGTATCACAATCCCCAGAGAAATTGATCAATTGTATTTATGTAACTATAAAGTTCTGGAAAACTCCTTAAGGCAAGATCTTAGGCGTTTTGCCACTTACAATATTTGAAAAAATAGGAATTATAAAAATGAACGTATTGCCACGCTTTCTTTTTTTTTCTCCAGAACATTCCTTTATATCTAACAAGCTCATGCTTTTAGGAGTAGGAAAGAATGTTAGGAAAGTTTATTCGGGATGAAAAGAAACCAAGGGTAAAACTCAAATCTTTACAACAAAATAGGGAACAGGGTGGGTTGGGTCTACCAAACTTGAGTCTTTATTATCATGCAGCT
Source organism: Perca flavescens (assembly GCF_004354835.1). Lineage (NCBI taxonomy): Eukaryota > Metazoa > Chordata > Actinopteri > Perciformes > Percidae > Perca > Perca flavescens. The sequence continues at coordinate 4,466,978 of NC_041332.1, forward strand.
CAAGTTAAAAGCATTTTAGTTTTGATGAATAATAAAATGAATCCTAAATGGAAATCTATTGAGAACAAATTGGTAGACTCCCCCACCTCTCTAATTTTCTCAGGGCAAACTGCAGAAAGGGTCAAACATTTGAATCATTCTATTTATCATACATGGAAGAGCTGGAAAAGATTAGGTAAAATTATGAAAATAAAATCAACTGATAAGGTTTGCCTGAGGGAAATTAGTCAGGACCCAGACTTCGCTCCAAATTGTATGGATGAGACTTTCAGGATATGGGAAACTAAAGGACTTACAAGATTCCATAAAATGTTCAAAGACCATGTAGTTGATACATTCAAAAATGTATCTAAGGATTATAACCTCCCAAGTAACCATTTTTTTAGATACCTCCAAGTAAGGAGCTATATAACAACAAACATACAGTCTTTTCAAGATCTTGGTCCTATAGTGGAGCATATCTTGAAGGTCTATGAAAAGTCAAGCTTTAAAAATGTAACGGAATTTATAATATTTTAAATAAAAACAATGATAAACAAATTAATAATACTTTAAACTCTTGGGAGAAAGATATTGGAATAACAGTGACTGAAGAGGAGTGGAGTCAGGCATGTAAAAATGTTTTCTGTTATGTAAAGTCCCCCTATTGGCAGGAATATGCGTAGGGAACACCCCTAAAAATTGGTAAATATACAAACACATACACATAAACAAATACAATACTGTTGGAGAAAGTGTGGTGAATGTAAAGTTGACCTGGTTCACGTCCTCTATACATGCTCAAAAATCCAGTTATATTGGGTTAATGTGTTGGAATTAATGAAGCAAATCTGTGGTCAAAATACTACTTTTGAACAATTACATGTCATCCTTGGCATACAGCCGAAAGGTTTAAATAAAGAAAATTATTATATCTTCTAGGTGTTGAGAATTACTGCCATTAAACAAATAACTCAAAGTTGGAAAAAAACTGATCCACCCAGGTTAGATAAATGGATTGAGGTTGTAGAAAACTTGTATGAAAATGAAATGATAACGCATAAGATGAGAGGTAAAATGAAGTTATTCAAGAAGAGATGGTTCGCATATGCTAACCAAATGCATTGAAAAACAAAAACCAAGCATTGATTTGGACCTGTGTAATTACATGATGGACGTAATCTCTGTGACATAGGATGCACCCATATGGAAATTTGTATGTCTGTATGTAAACATGTATAGGGATGTAAGTAGGCATGCATAAGCATGCATAAGCGTGGGTACATATATATATATATATATATATATATATATATATATATATATATATATATATATATATTGTGTCAATTCTGATATGTTAATTGTAGTAATATGAACAATGTCACAATAAAAAAAAAAATTTAGAAAGTGATCTGCAGATTTTTGGGAGGGTTGTGCAGTGGTGGGAGTGTCACTGATGTGATGTGTCTTTGTCTGTCTGTCTGTGTCTGCCTGTCTCTCTTTTGCTATAATGTGCAGCGGTGGGAGTGTCACTGAAACAGCCTATTTGTGTGACTTCCCAATGTAGCACAAGTACACTTTATATTTCACACTTACTGTTTTCTGTCAAATGAACTTGAAGGCAGCTTTATTTCCCGGAGAAAGAGAGAAAGAAAAGAGATGAGTGAGATATAGCGAGTGCTTTGTTGTTGCAGGAACCAGTCAGCTGTTCCCTAAACTCCCTGGCAGTTCAGTGCTTGTTTTTGGCGTTTTAAAACGTTCTCGTGGCAGAGATAGAGGCAGAGATGTTTCCTGTTTCCTTTATGGGACTCTCACACCACCTCAAAACCCTCTGTGTTGATCTCTGTTACATGGTTGGCCACTGCAGTGTGACACAGGGTTGCCTTTCTCCAAAAGTTTAGTCGATCTCAAAATTATCGCAGCAGGCCCGCTGCGTTTTTTCCGTCTCCCCCCCCGTGGCAACCGGTAAATGAATCACCACATTAAAAAGATAAAAAATAAGATCTAAACGAATTATTAACATTTGTTTCCCTGAATGAAAATAAATAAATCAAGTTAAGTGATTAGTTTACTCTGACAGGAGAAATGATCAGAGGGGCAGAGTTTTTACCACCTTCATTACTACAGGGACTGAAGTATGGGAAGAGTTTCTCAGTGAAGGAGCAGCCAGTAAAGGAGTAGATAAGAGCTGCAGCATCTACGTCATAAAAGGAGACCAGACCCTCCTCATAATCCACAAACACCCCCACCTTCTGAGGAGGAGACTTCAGAGAGAGAAGGACTGGAGGGACATCGAGAGCTTCATACTCATTTCCATTTCTCAACACTATCGTCCAGTAACCTTTCAGTGGGCTCTGTGTAATGAATCCCTTCCTGTTGATCGACTCTCTGGCCACTCCTAAATCCCATTTAGTCTTTCTTTTAACTTGAACCTCAAAGTAAAATCTGCCTGAAGAGAAACTCTGCTCTCCTAAAACACAGGGAATGAGTGAAAATCTCTCTTGGTTTTCTGGGAAATTGTTCTTCACATCACCAATATTCACTTGTTTCCCATCATCAGACAGAATGAGACCGGGATGTCCTGTATCAGGATCAAGAGTCACATCCACTGCATACTGCTGGACCCTCTTCAGCTCAGCTTTAACCAGTTTCTTCATCTCTTTACTGAGTGTCTCCTCTAGCTGAGCCACAGCTTTCACCACAGTCCCCTCATATGATGATGGACGGACACTGACCTCTGTCCAGTCCTTGGTGGGTGGAGGGTGGTTGGTGTTGAGGGACTGGACACTCTGGAGAAGATGGAGGTGGTCTTCAGAGCGTGAGAGCTGCTCCACCTCAGTGCTTCTCTTCATCAGCTCAGAGATTTCCTGTTCCAGCTCTTTGATGAAAGCTTCGGCCTGTTTTTCTGTTGTTTTCTGCTTCTCTTTGATCGTGTCGATGAGCTCCTTCAGGCCTCTCTCAACAGACTCCTTCAGAGAAGTGAAGACCTGAACACCTTCTGCTATCTCTCTGTCTGCATCTTCCTCACTGAGGTCGACTGAGTGTTTGATCTCCTGAATCTTCAGTCGTCTCTTCTGGATCATCTGCTGAATTTCAGCCTCTGTCTTCCCCAGCTCTGCCTTCTTTCCTTCATATTCTTCTTTCAGAGGAACAACATCATGCGTCTTGTGGTCTAAAACAGTGCAGAGCATGCAGACACATGTCTGGTCGGTCTTACAGAACAGCTCCAGAGGTTTATCGTGCTTCGTACACATCCTGCCTTCCAGGTTCTCCACAGGGTCGATCAGCTGATGTCTTTTCAGACCTGACATGGTCAGATGAGGCTCCAGGTGAGTCTCACAGTAGGAGACCAGACACACCAGGCAGGACTTCAGGGCCTTCAGTTTGGTTCCAGTGCAGACGTCACAGGGAACTTCTCCTGGTTTGGACACTTGTTGCTCTGAGCTGCTGCTGCTGGCTTTCTGTTGAGCTGACTGTCTGAACTGAGCAACCATCTCAGAGATAAAAGTGTTGACGTGCAGCTCAGGTCTTGTGTTGAAAACCTTTTTACACATCGGACACAGGTACTGGTCATTAGCATCCCAGTGTTCATTGATGCAGTTCTTGCAGAAGTTGTGACCACATGATGTGGCGACAGGATCAGTGAACACATCCAGACAGATGGAGCACAGAAACTGATCTTCAGATTTCAGATAGTTTGCAGCAGCCATATCTACACATGTGTGAAAGAAAAGAAAAACATATTAAAATACAGTTTTAATTATTTAAAAAAAAGGTGCTTGACTTGCACCAAACTGTGCAAGGAACATTTGAATCATGCTGATAAAGTGAAGCTCGCTACTCTGACAAAACAGCACTGAATATATCCACGCTGGGGCGGAGCCAGACATTGTAAAAATGTGGGGCTAAGCCCGGTTTACAGTGGCTAAATTCATTATATATTGTAAAGGTCCCATGTCATGAAAATCAATTTATGATGTTTTTTAACATTAATATGAGTTCCCCTAACCTGCCTATGGTCCCCCAGTGGCTAGAAATGGTGATAGGTGTAAACCGAACCCTGGGTATCCTGCTCTGCCTTTGAGAAAATGAAAGCTCAGATGGACCAATCAGGAATCTTCTCCTTATGAGGTCAGGGTTAGCCCACCCAGAGAAACACAGAAATGGCACATACTAAGGAAAGCTCATTGTGGGACTGGCTCTAGTGGCTGTAATTCTGCAGCAAGACTGAATTTAGGGAAAGAGACTTCAGAGACAGTATTAGGGGACCACTAAGGTCTATATAAAAGAGACTTCAGATACAGTATTAGGGGACCACTAAGGCCTATATAAAAGAGACTTCAGATACAGTATTAGGGGACCACTAAGGTCTATATAAAAGAGACTTCAGATACAGTATTAGGGGACCACTAAGGTCTATATAAAAGAGACTTCAGATATAGTATTAGGGGACCACTATGGCCTATATAAAAGAGACTTCAGATACAGTATTAGGGGACCACTAAGGTCTATATAAAAGAGACTTCAGATACAGTATTAGGGGACCACTAAGGCCTATATAAAAGAGACTTCAGATACAGTATTAGAGGACCACTAAGGTCTATATAAAAGAGACTTCAGATACAGTATTAGGGGACCACTAAGGTCTATATAAAAGAGACTTCAGATACAGTATTAGGGGACCACTAAGGCCTATATAAAAGAGACTTCAGATACAGTATTAGGGGACCACTAAGGTCTATATAAAAGAGACTTCAGACACAGTATTAGGCGACCACTAAGGTTTATATAAAAGAGACTTCAGATACAGTATTAGAGGACCACTAAGGTCTATATAAAAGAGACTTCAGATACAGTATTAGGGGACCACTAAGGTCTATATAAAAGAGACTTCAGATACAGTATTAGGGGACCACTAAGGCCTATATAAAAGAGACTTCAGACACAGTATTAGGGGACCACTAAGGTCTATATAAAAGAGACTTCAGATACAGTATTAGGGGACCACTAAGGTCTATATAAAAGAGACTTCAGATACAGTATTAGGGGACCACTAAGGCCTATATAAAAGAGACTTCAGATACAGTATTAGAGGACCACTAAGGTCTATATAAAAGAGACTTCAGATACAGTATTAGGGGACCACTAAGGTCTATATAAAAGAGACTTCAGACACAGTATTAGGCGACCACTAAGGTCTATATAAAAGAGACTTCAGATACAGTATTAGGGGACCACTAAGGCCTATATAAAAGAGACTTCAGCTACAGTATTAGGGGACCACTAAGATCTATATAAAAGAGACTTCAGATACAGTATTAGGGGACCACTAAGGTCTATATAAAAGAGACTTCAGATACAGTATTAGGGGACCACTAAGGTCTATATAAAAGAGACTTCAGATACAGTATTAGGGGACCACTAAGGCCTATATAAAAGAGACTTCAGATACAGTATTAGGGGACCACTAAGGCCTATATAAAAGAGACTTCAGATACAGTATTAGGGGACCACTAAGGTCTATATAAAAGATACTTCAGATACAGTATTAGGGGACCACTAAGGTCTATATAAAAGCATCCAAAAAGCAGCATGTCATAGGACCTTTAAGACATTTGAGATAATAGAATGCCTAAATATCTGCACTGGGTTGCTCCACCTATGGGTAGGTTCAAGCATAGACTAGTTTGAACCTATCTTTAATTAGGTTGGAGTTTACGCGCTACTAAAAATTTAAGGGTTTGACCAGCTCTGACCTGCGGCCCTTTGATGTCATTCCCTCCTCTCTCTCTCCTTTCATTTCCTCCTGTCAATAAAGACCTAAATATCTTTTAAAAAAAGAAATCACAACAGTAAAATACCATTTTCCCATTCAGTGGTTGTTTTTTGTCGTTTAACAATTTGAATGTGTCATTATGACTATTTGACTGAAATGGTTATCAAAAATAATCTCAGAAATAATTTGTTATTTAAAAAAAAGACTAAAATGTTTTGACTAAAACTAGACTAAGATGACGAGATTTAGTTGGCTAAAACTTTACTAACAAAAAAGATATGAAAATAACAAATTAGGACTAACAAGGACATTTGGCACAAGACTAAGACTAAATTAAAATTAGGTGACAAAATTAACACTATACCAGCTGAAAAAGTTAAAATTTAACTTGTGTGTATGTGTTAATGTCTTTGTCTGATTGTTGGTCTGCTATGTTTCTATTGTACATTTTAGCTTAATAGTACTTTTTACTAAATGTATAGTAATTGTTAAATTGTTATGTAAATATGTAATTTTACTTTCTTTTAGGGTGACTTTAACCATCTGTCTAGGGACGGCAGAGGAAAAATAGCCTTCTGGCATATTGACAGAAATGTATATTAATATGCACTGCACCTGTAATAAATAAATAAAAATAAAACTTAAATCTTACACCTTGCCTTGGTGGATGTAAAGTCTTCTGTACACTGTAAGAGGTTGTCATAACCTATTGTTTTAACAGGTGATATAACTTAAACAATTAAGAAGAGTGACCAACTATTGTGAAATGTTGCACTTGAATAAGAAATTCATGTTGATTAGTTTAAAATAGTCTAAAGGAAATGGTAAATTATAGTGTGATTAAAACTCACTATTTATATTATTTACAGTACTTGATTTACAGCTGATATGTGAAAAGGTACACAACCTTATTTGTTTAACAGTAATCTAGTTTTACTGCGAACTCTCACAGGAAGTGCTTTTATTTTGAAGTAGCCTACACAGAAGTTGTCTATTGTGTACTCTGTCCGTCAATCTTAAGTTGTTCTTTATTGTTTGTAGAACTACAACATATTAAAGAGTAAATGTTTACAATAAAAGACAAGTGTTCTTGGTCGTCATTCGAAGCCATTCCACTACACCAACTATTTAGCTTCAGCAAAGCATTGTCAATATATATATATATATATATATATATATATATTGTCAAACATTTCATATTCTTTAGCTGGTTCACAATAAAAGCCTCCCACTAGTTTTCTTGTGGAAAGCCTTTATTGTGAAACAGCCAGAGGAAATAGAGGATTGGTTCATTTCCAAGTTCCTAAAGTCCTGAGAACTGACACAGAGAGACTGTTTAAAGCTGTTAGCTACTGTATAGTGGGCCTGTGGACAAACAGCCATAGTTATATTGTTATCAATTTCACAAGAAATTAAAAGAGAGGAACTTGCTGTCTGAGTAGATCTGAAGTTTAGTGTTAATCCTGGTTGTAGAAAGTGTAAACGTGATCAGCTGTACTCACCAGTGTTTGTCAGAGACTCTGCTGTGTTGTTGAGAAAGACCTGATGAAGTCAGTTTGAGTTTTCTTTCAGAGAGAAACAGAGACTTGTCTCGACTGCAGCGTGGCTGACACTCTGACAAACTTCACTTTCATTTCTGGAGTGTGACGTTGAAGCTCTCCTCTTTCCAGTGTTGCTCCTCCTCTTACTG